>NW_026294753.1:1995000-2230725 GCF_026119805.1 Tympanuchus pallidicinctus | reverse complement strand
GGGGGGGGGGGGGCAGTGATTTGCTCCAGGTGCCGCCTGCCCCCCTCCCCCCACCCCCCAGCCCCCCATTATCTGGGTCCCAGCTCCCTTCCCAAGCAACCAAAGCCTACAGAAGTTCCCCCAAACGCCCATGGATGCACGGGGGGGGGGGTTGGAGGGGGCACAGCCCATTGCTTTCACTGCGGGGGGGGGAAATCACCCCTCACATCCATCCACAATGCGGCTCTCACGGGGAGCTTTGCCCCCCCCCTCCTCCAAGTGCCACACCCACTGTGGGCACACACGTGGGGGTCCGCCCCCCCCCCCGGCCATACACCTTCGGACTTCAAGGTTCGGGGGGGTCCTGCTGCTGAAATCAGCCCCGTGCCCATAAATCTACCACCCTCCCACCCCCCCCCGGTCCGTCACCCCCCCCCGAAATCCCTCCCGCCCGCTCGCGAGGAGCGCCGTCGCTGACCTAAATCTGGTTTCTCCATCGTAACCTCAGCTTTACCGCAATTAATTTTTTTCTTCTGGTCACAAGATAATTCCTGACGCCAGAAAGTCTGGAGGTCATATGAGAAGCGAATTGAGGAACAGGGCGGCACTAATTTCCTACGAGATCGCCCGGCAGAAAGTTGATTGGGGGGGGGGGGGGGGGGGGGAAGAAAACACATCGCCCTCCCCAAAAGCGGGGGGCAAACCACTCCGAGATGGGGGGCACAGCTTGGGGGGGGGGGGGAAGGGGGTCTAATGGAGGGGGTCTGCAGTGGTGGAGTGGGAGGGAGTGGGTGACGCTGTGATGGGGGGGGCTGGGGTGATGCTGTGGGGTGGGATGGGATCAGCGCGGCTGTGTCCCCTTGTCCCCACGGGGCCACCAAGGGTCATCGGGGAGGGGGGGGAGGGGGGGAGCGGAGTTCCTTTTGCTTCATTTACATGAATGGGTGGGGCTTGGCTGTTCGTTTGCATAAAAGGGGGAGTGGCTCGGGGTTATTTGCATACAATGGGGGCGTGGTCAATGGGCTGCCCATATAGACGGCCGTGCTGGGCCGTCCCACCCCCAGTGCGGCAGCGAGGTTCGGGTGCTCGGAGCAAGAGGGGGTCGGAGGAACCGGGAGCGGAGATCCGAGGGGTGAAGAAATTCTCGGTGGTCCCACGCTCAGCCCCATCGGACTCAACATCCCCCCACCATGAAAGCCATCAGCCCGGTGCGGTCGGTCAGGAGCTGTTACGAGGCCGTTTGCTGCCTCTCGGAGCAAAGTTTGGCCATCGCTCGCTAGCAGCAACAACAAGAGCCCGGCGTTGGAGGAACCCATGAATCTGCTGTACGATATGAACGACTGCTACTCCAAATTGAGGGAGTTGGTGCCGGGCATCCCGCAGGGCACCAAGCTGAGCCAGGTGGAAATCCTCCAGCACGTCATCGATTATATCTTCGACCTGCAGATCGTGCTGGAAGAAGGGGCCAAGGGGCGAGACCACTCCTCGGAGGCCACCCTGCTGTCCCTGAAGGTATGGGGGTGTTTTTTCCCTATGGGGGAGTGGGTTGAGGGGGGGCTCGGATAGGAAGGAGCTCTCTGGGTGCTGCCACAGCCCTGACCCTGTGCCCGCTTTCTGCAGGCAGCCGAGCTGGCCTCCGAGCTGTGCTCCAAAGACGAGAGAAGTTTGTGTCACTAACGCCTCCTCCATCAGGTGAGTGCCACCTCCATCCTGGGAACCCCAAAACCCTCAGCACGACACCGCCGTACCCCAAAACTACCAGCACCCCTTTGGTACCCCCGTACCCCAAACCCATCCCGTACCGCTCCTCCCAACCCCCCCCCTCCCCCCCCCTTTGGCACCGCTGTACCCCAAACCCACCCCGCACCGATTCCCCCTTTGGCACCGCCGTACCCTGAACCCACACCGCTCTCCTCCCCCCCCCCCCCACCTCCCCAGTTGCCGAATTCTCTCTATAATCGCTCTTTTCTTCTTTCCCAGTGCCAATTAGCAAACACGCACCGACTGTCGGTTCCCGGAGGTAACGAGCCGCTTCCTGCACGGCGCCGGGGCGGCTGCGGCCCCCCATCCCCACCTTTTCCCCCCCCCCCTCCCCCGGCCCCCCGCTTCGTGCTGTGCTATGGGGCTGCGGACCCCCCCGTGCTGTGCTATGGGGCTGCACCCACCTCCCCTCACCTCGGGGGTGCCTTCAATACCCGACAATATCCAGAAATCGGGAGAGATGCGGCTGCTGAACCCCAACCGGAGCGACTTCATGGAGCGGCGCTCCCCAAAAATCCCAGCTTTCTTTTAGGACTTTTTTCCCCCCCCCACCCCCCTCCCGTTTTCTTTAGGACTTTTATTATTATTTTTCGTTTTCCAACCCGCTGATAAAAACGAGACACTTTCTTCGATAGACTGGTGAAGATGCGGTTGTCTGTATATTTTTGGATTATAGTGAAGCGAGTCCTTTGTAAAGGTGTTTAATGGGGGGTGGGGGGGGGAGGGGGTGGCTATGGGAGGGGGGGGTCGAGGGCGGTTTTTGTGGGGAGGGGTCCTCAGACGCGAACCAAACTCTGGGGCCCACGGCCTCGTGTATTGTGGAGCTCTATACTAGAGTATAACGTTTGTACCTTTTGTGCAGGAAGGTGAATTTCTGCGGACATGCCTTGTACTTGCTTTATAAACTTTTTATAAAAGTTACCGTTTTTATGTAATAAACCTTGTCTCAGTGCCTGTGCTTTTACCCCCCACCCCCCAATCCCCTCCTTGGCCAAACCCCGCTGCCACAGGATCCTAACTTCTAGGGTTACGGTAGGAATCTCATTAATTGTTTAATAGCTTTGAAATGTCAGCTCAGGTATGGGAGGAATTAACCCCCGGCTGCCGTCTCCCAGCAGAGGTGTCTGCCAGCTATTTTGGGTGCTGCTCTCCTTATCTGATATGGAAGCTGTGGAGGTCCTCCCCCCCCCCCCCCCCCCCCCCCCCTAACCCCTCCTGAGCATTGCTGAGCCCTGAGGAGCAGTGGGGGGGGGGGGGGGGGCTTTTTTGGGTCTTTTGCCTCAACTCTGAGCAGTGCTGCTGCATCTCCCTGCTGAGGTATTCTGGGGATGCTGCTCTGAGGTGGGGGGGCTGTGTGACATTCTTCCCCCCCCCCAAAAGGAAGGGATGCTCATGGGATGCAGCTGCTTCTGATTAAAGCTGCTCAGCGCTGTGCTATTCCATGGGGGGAAGCTGGAGGTGCCCCACATCTGTCCTGGTCCCTCAGGAGGTGATGGGGGGATGCTTGGAGCCGAAATGCCTCCACTCCCTGGATTAATTCCCTCCAGCCTCCCCCCCCCCCCCCCCCCCCCCAAGCAGATGTGACCCAAGCCTGGGGCTGGCTCAGCTGTGGGGCGGCTGCAGCACAGCTGGGCTCAATCCTAAATCCTGCTCTCTGGGGAGGGCTCGGGCTCTGCTGCCCAAATATATTCCCCTCCTCCCCCCCATGGCAATGTCATCCTCTGCTCCTGGGAACAGTGCTGGCATTCTCTTGGTGGCACCTGGGTGTCCTTGTGGCTGGTGGCCTCCAGGTGAGCTGGAGTGAGGAAGAGGAGGAGGAAGGCGCAGGGCTTGGGGGAGGCACAGAGCTCTTCCCACGAGCTTTAATGTCCCCCAGCAGCATCTTGCCGGCGGCAGCTATGGGTGGGGTGATGCAGGGTGACACGGGGTGACACAGAGCTGCGGGTGTCCCACTGAAAACCGCTGCTGGGAACTGGGCTGGCCTCGTGCTGACGGCTAAATATAGGCTCCAAACATCCCTGCTCACTTTGGGCTGGGAGGAAAAGCCGAGTGGGGGTGAGGGGGGATGTCCCTGTGTTCCCCCCCCCTTTCGTGGCACTGGGGCTGGAAAGGTTGGGCTGGGTGGGAGAAGGATGCTGGCAGTGGGATGGGGATGAGCGTCACACACACAGCTCCTGAGAGGTGTTGGTGTGCCCCAGAGCTCTGGGTGCACTGGAGTTGTTGGGGGGGAAGGGGGGGGGGGGGGGGCTCGGGACACCCTTGTGCCACTGTAGCTGGAGGCACAGCAGGCCCTCATTTCTGACCGTGCAGCTGGAAAATGGCAAGGAGCAATCAGCAATTAGTGGGGTGGGAGAGAAACACCCCCCCCTCCCCGTCCAGCTCTGAGCTCTGGACACAGAGGGACAGCGGTGAAGGATGGGGGCCAGATCACAGCCCACCCCCCCCCCAAGTAGTGGGGACAGACGCTGTGCCGGGTCCCCAGCCACACACGGTGCTTTCTATGGAAAAGCAACAGGATTTTATTTTTTCCCCCAATTTTTTAAAATAAAATGCTAAAAATAGCCCCCCCCCCCCCCCCCCCTCCCCCAACTCCCCTCTCTTTCCCCAAATCGGGGGGCTGGGACGGACCGGAGGAGCACATTTCTGGCCAACCCCATCAACTCGCGGGTGCTGCGATGCGCTCCGCTTTCATCTCGGGGATGGGAACGGAGCAAGAAAATATATGAAAAAAAGGGGGGGATGGGGGGGGGAGGTAAGGGGGGGGTTCTGGGAACGCGGCCCCGAGCGGTGCCGTGGCCGGGCCGGCTCCTGGCAGCCTGCAGTCTGATGCAATCGGCGGCGTGACGGGGCCGCTCCGGCGGTTCCCCACCTGTATTTGCCATTGTGTGCCCGGAGCTGTTTGCAGGTGTTTGCTGGCGCCGCGCTGTCTGAGCCGCACTTCCCTCCTCCTCCTCCCTCTGCCGGCCCGGCCAAGGCCTCCCGGCCCGCAGCCAGCGAGCCCAGCAGAGCTGGGAAGCGGCACACGCGTGGCCTCGTGAACGGCTGCGCGGCTCGGGGTGCAACGCGCGTGGGTTTGCACGAGGGGGTTGGGGCTGTGTGTGTGTGTGCCTTCATGCAGTCGTGTTTTTATGTGTGCTTGCGTGCGCTTTTCCCCTTGCAAATGCGGCAGCCACCAGCGTGCTGTGCTGGCACACACGTGTGCATGCACATACGTGCACAAATGCACTGCGGCTGCAGGACAGCACGTGTGTGTGCACACCCCATGAATGGGAGCACCAGCAGCACACGCGTGTGCACACCCTTAATAGGGGCTCACACACCCCACAAGTGTGCACCCCTCCCTGTGCACCCCTCCCCATGTGTGCAGCCCCATGCATTCATGCACACATGCATACATACGTGTGCACATACATACGTGTGCACAAACATGCGTGTGCACATACATGCGTGTGCACACGTGCATCCAGCAGGGGCAGCTACACTCCAGTCAGCACTTGTGGCCACTGCTGTATTTTGGGCTCCAGCTCTGCCCCAAAGCTGCTCTTTCCCCTCTGCCCCCTTACCCCAAGACCGAATGGACCCCACGTGCAGCCTCAACGTTTGCAGAGGTAACAGGGAAGCAAAAGCTGGAAAAGAGAAAGGAAGGTTCGTTACTGCTAATTAATGGGTTTAATTGCACATGGAGCTTTGTGGTGGGCTCAAGCCTTCTCGGTCACACAGGGCAACCCAAACTGACCCCCCTCCATCATCATCCTCGGGGTGGGAACCATCCAGGGCCCTGTTGGACCTGGGGATGGGGAGCATCAGGAGGGGGGATGTGGGGCATGTTGGTCCCGAGGTGGGGCTGGGGGTGGCCACAAAGGGCTTTGTGTCCCTGAGCTCCCCTGTGCCTCAGTTTCCCCATGTGCAGCTTGAGGAAGCAGGCTGGGACAGGGGAGGGATGCTGCTGGGATAGCTGGGAATGCTCCTGGTGACACTGGAGCAGCGCGGCTCTAGGAGTGCTGGCACGTGTCCCACGTCTCCTGTCCTTTTCCACCAGCGTCCCTCTGGCTCCACACTGGAGCCTGACCAGTTTGAGACTCCACATTAACCCTTTCACCTCCGTGCTGCCGCTCTGCCTCTTCCAATCCCACCCCTCCTCCTGTCCTCACTGCAGCCACCGCCGATGGGGTTGAGGTGGGGCCACGTCTGCAGCCCATTGGATGTGGGGACATCCCCAGGCTTCCTGCCGTGTCCCCCCCTCCAGGACCCCTGGGACAACTGGGAATACATCTCCAAGATAAGCCTGGACTGTTTCCTCAACCACCCCAGCATCAAGTTCATCATGTCTGTGCTCATCACTATTGACATGGGGACGATCCTGATCAGTACCTCAAAGCCCATGGAGGTGGTGACCCCCACCACTCTTTCCCTCACCTTCACCTTTTCCCCATCTCTTTTGGGGCTGTAAAACCCCACAGCTCCATTTGTGGGAGTAGCATTGCCCCAGTAAGCACCACGTTCCCATCTGGGCAGGGAGGCTGTGCATATCAGCTGCTGGAGAACCCACCAGGTGTTCTGGTTTGCACTCTTGGGGACCCTGTTGGTGCCCTGGGGTGGAAGCCACCATCCCCATGTCCCTCCATGTGTGCACCCCCTGTCCCTGCCCCTCTCCAACTGCCTCCTCGTGTGTCTGCATTTACAAGTCCCTGAGTCCGTTAGTCCCCCCCTCCCTCTATGTCTCCCTCCATTCCTGTGTCCCTTTTCCTTCCATCCCTGTGTCACCACATCATTGTTTCCCTCAGTCCTTCCATCCCTCCTTCCTTCCATCCCTCTGTTATTGTGTCTCTGTGCCTCTGCATCCCTTCATCGCTCTATCCTTCCATCCCCGTGTCCCTGCATCCCTATGTCTCTCCATCCCTCTGTCCTTCCATCTCCATGTCCTGCATCTTTATGCCCCTTTGTCCTTCCATCCCTCTATCAGTGCATCCCTTTGTCCTCGTGTCCCTCTGTCCTTCCATCTCTATGTCCCTCCGTCTCTCCATCCTTCTGTCCCTCCATCCCCACATCCCGGTGTCCCTCCATCCCTCTGTCCTTCCACCCCTCTGTCCTTCCATCTCTCTGTCCTTCCATCCCACTGTTCTTGTGTTCCCCTCCGTTCCCCTGTCCTTCCATCTCTATGTCCTGTCCCTCTCTTCTTCTGTCCCTCCATCCATGCATCCTTCTGTCCTTCCGTCCCTCTATCCCTCCGTCCTTCCTTCCCTGTCTTTCTCCGTCCCTCCATCCTTTCATCCCTCTGTCCTTCCATATCTGTGTCCTTCTATCTCTCCATCCTTCCATCCCTTGTCTGTCCATCCCTGTGTCCATCCGTCCCTTTCCGCTCCCCCGCCGTTCCGAAGCGGTTCTCAGCCCTCTGCTGCCGTCTCCAGGGCAGAGGGGGAAGAGCCTCACTCAGACACGGTTTAGATTTCGGATGGTGCTGCGTGTGGATCCAGGAGCTGCACTGAGCGATCCCTGTGGATCCCACCGGGGATATTCTGTGTTTCTTTGGTGACCCTCACATGGGGTGGCACTCAGCCCCCTCCTCACCCCACAGCACTGCTGGAACATCTTCCACTTCTTCCTGGTGTCCTTCCTTGTGCTGATCCTTCTCTGCATCATCTTTATGGCAGGGATGGGCTCGACATTTATCACCTTGCTGTTGTCCATGATGATGCATTCCCTAAATGAACAACTGAAGGTGAGATGGAGCAGGAACTGGAGGGGTTCCTCTGTGGAGGCACAGCCTGCCAGCCCCAGCCTTTTCCACACCCCCCATCCCCATCCCGAGGGCTGACGTCTCCCCACACGGCCCCGATTTGGCTGAAATTGGCAGCAGTTGCCACCTCCCCATGGTGGGACGGTGGAGGTCTGGGTGAGCTGAGCTGCCAAGCCGTGCCGTGCTGCTGGCAGAGGGACGCGGTGTCCTGCAGTGCTGGCAGCTTGGTGGCTTTGTGTGCTGCCCCAAAGTCCCAGGGCTGCTGTAGACAAATGTCTGCTCCAGGTTGGAGGATCAGGACAAGATGTTGGGTGTCCCCCTAAGCTGGGTCCCCCATCTGTAGCAGGGGCCGTGGTGCTGGGAGGTGCTCGTGTCCGCGTGTTGGGCTTGGAGGTGGCTGATTTGCAAGAAAGATCTTCAGTGGGTGTGAACGATACCAGCCAAAGGCTGGGCTTCCCCAGCATGGGAGTGGGGTGCAGTGATGAAAAGGGTGATAGTGACGAGGAGGGGAAGGAGGAAGAAGAGAAGGAAGAAAAGGATGAGGAGGAGAACGTATTCCATGGAAGGAATGTAGATGTTGAGCGGCCTCAGGATTAAACTGTAGGTCAATTTTGGGTGAAACAACTGAGATTTGGGAAAATGGGGTCAGATCTGACGCTGAGTCCCTCCCTGAGGCTCCTGTTCAGCACAGAGCATCGGCTCCCCCCAGTCCATGCGCTGCGTTTGGGGCGGGCGGGAGGTGCGCAGCCCCTGGGAAGGAACTCACGGGCGGGTAGGAGTTCGGGGGGGGCTTAAAAGGAAGGAAAAAAAAGTCGCGGTTCCGATCCCGATCCCTTCCGCGGACCCCGAGCAAGTGGTGCTAATGAGGTCCCGCCCCCTGATTTGCATACGTGTCCCTGCCCCTCCCTCTCTGCGCGGCCCCTTTAAGGCCCTCCCCCGCCGGGAGCAGCGGGCTGCCGGGAGGCGGGGCTTCGGCAGCCGCAACCAATCAGCTCGCGGCATTTTCCGCGGGAAATCCGAATTTCGCGGCACGGCGTTTGGCGCTTAAAGGGAGGAAGGAAAAAAAAAAAAAGAAAAAAAAAAAGCGAAGGAAAAGGAGAAGGAAGGGGGGGAGCGGGAAGGGGGGGGGGGACCGAACCGCGCCTCCCCCGGGCCGCTCCCGTTGCTCCGGGCCCTGCCGGCCCCATCCGGGCCGAGCGCGGGCGATTTTGGGGGCAGAACGCGCCTTTTCCGTCCGGTTCTGCCGCCGGCCCCCCCGCCCCGCCTTCTCTCCCTTTCGATTTTCCGGCTGCTCTTTTTCCGCGCCCGGCTTCTCCCCCCCCCCCCCCCCTCCTACCCCCCCCAGCCCCAAAATGCAGCCGGGCAGTTTGTGACCCCCAGCAGCCCAACCCTCCAGCAGTGCTTTGTCCCCCCCGTCGTCCCCCCCCCCAACCCCGGGGGCCGGGCTCTCGGCACGCACCTCGCCATGCTGCGGCTGCCCCGGGGGCTGTCACCCGCTGCGGGGGGGGGCACGGCCGTCCTGCCCCCCGCTCTCTATCAGCGCCCTCCGAAGAAAACGGCGATGGGATCGGCGGAACCTGGGGGGGCTGCGGTTTTGGGCAGCCCCCCGATGCCCAACGCCTGCTGCAACCGCCCGTACCGGCCCTACGCCACCCCTCAGGGACCCCCCCAACTCAGGACGCTCCGATCGGCCTCTGCGGGACGGCTGCCGGTAAGGTGCCCCCCCTCGTTCCCTCGTGCAGCTTTAGAGGGGTGTTGGGAAGGGTCTATGGGGCTGTGTATGAAAGGGAGCGTGGGGGGGGAGGGCGAGCCGTGCAGCTCCCCCAGCTGGGGTGTGCTTTGGGTTGTGCACCCCCCGGGGGTCCCCTCTCAGTGCTGGGTGGGGGGTGGGAGCGGCTGGAAATCAGAAGTGGTCTCGAAATGGTGCGGGTGTTGCTCAACTTCCCCCCCTCCCCCCCCTCCGTCCTGTCCTGTCCCGTCCCGGCTTCCTCTTTGCGCCTTTATCTGCCCTTTTCTCTCTCTTGCTGCGCCCCCAGACCCTTCCGAGCCCCCCACGTGCTAAGGGATGTCACCCCCCCCCCCCCCCAATGGGATGAGGGACCGTGAATGCTCAGAGGGGGGAGCTGAGCTGGCTGGAGGCATAAGGGCTTTGTGGGGAGGGGGGTGCTGGTGACAGCTGTGTCACCACGTCCCCGAGCTCTGGGCTGTGCTGTCAGCCCTGTGCCCCATATCGGGGTGGGTTCTCTCGGGGGCCCCGCTGGCAGCTGGGGTTGGCATTTAATCCCTTCGGTCCCCGGGCGTTCGTCCAGCCTTCTCTGTGCTCCTCTGTTCTCCTGGAGCCATCCCAGGCCCTGCTGCTGCCGTCGGGTTTGCAGGGCTTGGGGTCGGTATTCATCCCCCCTCCTGCGGCCGCTGCTGCTCGGTGCCAGCTGGGGACGAAGGGGGGGAGGGGGGGGGGTTCTCTTCCCGCTGTGCTGTGCGTGGCCCCATTCCGGGGGGGGGGGGGGGGCGGCTGTGGGGCTGCCCGTCCCCTCCCAGCGCTTGGTTGCCTTTGTTTGCAAACAGCATGGGATGTTGAGAGCCACACGGTGCTGCCCCCCTCCTCAAAAACACCCCCAAGCGCAATGCGCTCAGTCCTGTTTCCTTGTGCCACTGCAGAGCTTGGTTTGGGTCACGTCCTACCACCCACACCATGCCCTATAGGCAGGAGATGCTCAGGGCGCTCCTGTCCCTTGCATGGGGGTTTGGGTGACATTTGGGGAGCCTGATGCAGTGGCTGACATGGCTGTGCTCCTGGGTGCAACCTTTGTGTGCAGAGCTGGGGCAATTGGAAAAGGAGCTTTTCCACCCCATTCCCCAATAGGGCCATTGCAGCCTCTCCCACCTCCTTGTGGGGTTGTTTCCATGTCCATGGGGACACTTGAGCTGGTTGGGGTAGGAGCCCACCCTGGGGTGTCCCACCCCCATGTCCTTCTAGGGGAGACCAGGACAGTGTCTCATGATGTCTGATTTGGAGACCCTGGGGTGGGTAAATGCATCTCCCCCCATGAACGCATTTATTCCAGAGCCATTCAAGCTGTTGCCAATCCCATCTGCAGTATTTGCCATATGGGATCTCTATAGGGTTTCTATAGGGGAGAGTGGCTCTCCTCTGCAGGGGGGTCCCGGCCTCCCCTCCCCCTCTGTGCTGGGAAAAGGGGGTTCAGAGTCCATTGAGGTTTCGGTGCCGCCCGTGCAAAGAGCAAATAGGGGTGGGGGGGAAGGCAGCCCTGGGGCCCTTTCCTTGCTGGGGGGGGTGGGGAGTTGCCTGGCTTTGTGCTGGGAGCAGCTGGGGGACCCCACCTCACCGAGAGATCCTGGGAATGGCGTTTCCCTCTCGGATCTGTGTGGGACGCGGGGCTTTCAGAAGGGACCCCAAATACGCCTGTAGCTGGGGGGTGCGTGACCCCACCGTCACCCCAGCACTGCATCCCTTGGCACGTGCAGAAAGGCCGTGACCCAGCACGGTGCCAGGACCCCGGGGTGCAGCCCCCAAAGCCCCACCAGCACCACGTTCCCACGCCCCCGGGAGCATCGGGGGTCGGTGGGGCTGGGTTGGGCCGGGGGGAGGAGGCACCGGGTTGGCGGTGCAGGGCAGGGCCCGGGCAAGCCCGGGGAAAGAAGGAGGTGTTGGAACGCGGCACGGGCAGGAGGAGCACCCACAGCCCCCGGGGGGGTTGCTGTGATGTTGGGCTGGGCGCTGGGTGCAGCTCTGGCAGGAGGAGCTGGCGGGGGGCCCGACCCCCTCCCTGACATCTCGCCCCCACGTCGGGCTCCGGATGGAGCTCCTTTTCCCACCCCGAGCATCAGGGTGTAGAATATACCCCCCCCCCCCCTCCTCCTCCTCCCCAGGCAGCAGTGGGTGGTGTGGGGAGGCATTCTGCCCCACAGGGGGGGGGGTGCAGGGTTTTGTTGGCTGCTTTGCTTCATCCTGTCCCCCTCGCTCCCCTCCCCACTGTGCCCAGCTCAGCTGTCGTGTGCTTAATCCTGCCCGGCCAGGAGGGAGCAGCTGGGATGCAGGAGGGACCCCCTTGTCCATTGTCCTTCATGGTCGTGTCCCTTGCAGACAAGAGGAGCAGCAAGTCCCCGTTGCCCCCCACCCCATAGCCCCCCAGGTTGCCCCTCTTTGCTGTTTGAGCGGGGAACCTTGCGTGGCTTTGTGCCTCAGTTTCCCCATTACTTAGGGAGATGGTGACACTGACACACGGATGGCCCCATCTGGGAGTGTAAGGAGTAGGATGGCCCAGGACATACCCCTCCCCCCCCCAAAAATCTCTGGCAGATGTTTGAGGTCTGATGTGGGGCAGGTGTTTCCCATGCACCCAGCTTTAACCGTTGGGGGGCAGAGCTTTGGTGGGGTGCTGGGGAAAACCTGCTGGGGGGAAGGACGGAAGGAGGGAGGGAGGGAGTGCATTCCCACAGGAGCTCGGGATCAACCTGGCTCCCTGGGGGGGCTGGAAAACAGCCCCCGGCGTTCTCCCGCCGGCCCCCTCGGGTGGGCATGGAGCCGAGCAGCCCAACCCCTCCCTGCAATGCTGGGTGAGCTCTGAGCAGGAGCTGTGCCGAGCTGCTGCGGGACCCCACTGCCATGAGGGACGTGCTGGGGGGGGCCCTGTGGGACAGGGAGCAGGTATTTGGGGGGGGGGGAGGATGACAGGGTGAAGGGGTGATGCTGGGGGGCTGCTTTGTGCTGTTGGGATAAATGACCCCCCTCCCTTTCCTCCCCCCTGCCCAACGAATCGCCTCCCTTGTGTTTAGGGATGTGGGGGGGGGGGGTACCATTGTGGGGTGGGGGGTGGTTACTGACACCCCCAGCTTCTCTCTGTGTCTTTCTGCTGTGCCCCCTTCCCCCAGTTCTGGGGGTCTCTCATCCACAAATGACGCTGGGGGTGGCATTTCAAGGAGCTGCTTGGTGAGGTGTCCCCTCTCCAATGACCTCCATGGTGGGTTGAGGGAAGGGGATGAACGGCCCTGGGGACCCAGTGGGGTTATGAGGGGGGCAAGGATCCGGCCTTGCTGTTCCATCCTGGGAATCCCCCATTCCCACAGCTCAGCCCCACAGAGCTGTGCCAGCAGCTGGGGGTGAGGGGAAATCCCTGCTGCTTCCCCATGTGGGCTCTGGGGCTGGAACAGTGGGCAGGAAGCAACTGTGGGGCTGGGATCTCCCCATTTCCCCTTCAGTCTACCCCATCACAAGCACAGCGGTGTCAGTGTGGGAACCCTTCCCAGTAAAACCCCAAAAGTGGTTTTGCAGGCAAGAGAGCATCTCTCAGCCTGTGGTCTGGCACCACGCAGTGCCCCTTTTGGGGGTGGGGGGGATGGCTGGGGCTGTCCCCACACGGGATATTCTCTCTTTCTCCAGGCTAAGCGCAAACTGGACCTGGAGGGCCCTGAGCTGCACACACCGAAGGGGAAGGGCAGGACTCTGGTACAGGTGCCCAGCCCCAGGAGTAAGTTTGGGGCTTTGGAGGGCAATGGGAGGGGTGTGGGGTAGAGGGGCGATGCCCATTTCCCGGTGCCGCACTGTGTCCCCCCTCCAGCTCTGCCTGAGGTGACCCCCAGGAGCAGCGCTCTGTGCAGCTCTGTGTGCAGTTTCAGTTCACTGCATGGGCGCAGAGCTCCTGGGGCAGGCAGGGTGTGTGGGGGGGGTATTTCTCCACCAGCCAAGGGCTTACGCTGGGTTTAATGGTCCCAGCATCCTATGCTAAGGAAGCATTTTGGTGGGGGGGGGGGTCCTCTCCTTGCAGCCCCCAAGTCCCCGGGTGAGAAGACACGCTATGACACCTCGCTGGGGCTGCTCACCAAGAAGTTCACCCTCCTGCTCAGCGAGTCACCCGACGGAGTGCTGGACCTCAACCGCGCCGCTGAGCTCCTGGAGGTGCAGAAACGCCGCATCTACGACATCACCAACGTCCTGGAGGGCATCCAGCTCATCCGCAAGAAGTCCAAGAACCACATCCAGTGGATGTAGGCAGCACTGGGGAGCGGGGGGAAGGGATGACGGGGTGATGGAGGGGGTGTGAGGTGCTCAGGGGACCGTCTCTGCTTGCAGGGGGACGGGGATCTTCGAGGATGCGGCGGTGGCAGCCAGGCAGCAGGTGCTGCGTGGGGAGGTGGCTGAGCTGGGCAGAGCAGAAAAGGCTCTGGACCAGGTCCTGCAGGAGTGCAGCCTGCGGCTGCGGCAGCTGACGGATGATGGAGCCAACCAGAGATATCCTTTTGCTGAGGGAGATGGGGCTGGAGGGCTTGGGTACCCCCTCCGAGTTCCTCTCCATCCCTTTGGCTCCCCTGGGCGGGTGTCTGTGTGTCACTGAGGCCGATGTTTGGGTGGGGGAATGGCCAGGGTTGGAAGGGACCTCAAGGATCACGAATCTCCCACCCCCCCTGCCACACGCAGGGCCACCAAGCTCCCCATTTCATACCAGCCCAGGCTGCCCAGGGCCCCATCCAACTGAGCTGTCCTCCTCGTGGCCTTGCTTTTTCCTATGCCTCGTCCCACGCTGGCGTACGTCACCTACCAGGACCTCCGTGCCATCAGCAGCTTCCAGGAGCAGACAGTGATTGCTGTGAAAGCCCCCCCGGAGACGCAGCTGGAAGTGCCTGACCTCAGCGAGGTGTGCATGGGGTCAGGAAATGGGGTTGGTGCTGGGATGCTGCCATACTGTCCCAACCCCGGGTCCCATGGGTGCTGCTGTGTCGCCCTGAGCAGTGCTGGGGTTTCTCCGTGGGTTTTGGGGTTGGGTGGTGCTGCGTGGGGCCAGGGGATGGACTTGGTGATCTGTGTGAGTCCTTTCCAAGTGGGGACGTTCTGTGATAGTTTAGGGATGTGGGGTGGGCTTGGGGCACCCGTTGAGCCTTCGCTCTGCCCGCCCAGGACAACCTGCAGCTGCACCTGAAGAGCACCAATGGTCCCATCGAGGTCTACCTGTGCCCAGAGGAGATCCTGGAGGACAGCCCTACCAAGGACCACGACGTCCCCTCCAGCCCTGTGCTGCGGGACAGCAGCACCCAGCCCTCCCTTCAGAACAGCCCAGAGCCCCCCATATCCCCACAGCCACCCGAAGGCCACCGTGCCCCATCCTTATCCCCGTCCCCTCCCCTCTCCAGCCCTGCAGAGCCCCACTCACTGCTGGAGGTGGGCGCAGGGCTGCTGGACTCCCCCCATCATCTCTTGCAGCAGACAGAGGACCAGCTGCCCTGCGCCCCTTCCTACCTGGACTCGATGCCCTTCATCCCCTTCTCACCCCCCCTGGAGCAGGATGAATACCTCTGGGGGCTGGAGGGTGGCGAGGGAGTCAGCGACCTCTTTGAGGCCTATGACCTGAGTGAGCTGCTGAAGGACTGAGCCTCCTCCGTTCCCAACTGCTCCATCCCTGTCCCCACAGCTGGGGAAGGGGCACAGTACCCCGGGTGGCTTTGCTGGGGGGAACTGGGGGTCTCCACCCCAACTGCTCCATGGGCTGCTGGCAGACCTTTGGGTGCTTGGGTACCAAAGGCCTTTGGGTACGGGGTTGGGGGCACCCACCTAGCAGTAATGGGGCCCCTGCCAGAAGGAGCTGTGCTGGGGAGTGGGGAGGGGGTCACGTTTTGGGGGCACTCCAGTTGCTCCTCAGTTAGAGTGGTGCTTTGGGGTGGCGGATGCTCATTTGGAACCCTGTGGGGCACCTCCAACTGTGTGGGTTGGAGCTGACGGTCGAGAGGCACTGAGCACAGAGATGCTCCCTCTGCTGTCACTGAAATGTCAATAAGGAATAATGAGCTGAGGTGGAGGCAGATTTCCTTCCAGAGGGGGATGCTCAACTTGGGGGTGGGGGCACTTCGCCTGCAGCCTCTTAAAACAGAGCCGTGGGCAAATCCATGTGCCGTGATGGTGCTTGGGGGGGATGGAGACTGGGGCTTAATGGGGCAGAGAGGTGGCAGTTGGTACCTGTGGGGGGATCAGGAGCAGCGTGGGGCACAACAGCTGCATCACTTTCCCCTCACTGCAGAGGCTTTAGCATTGCTGGGGCTGTGCAGAGGTTTTCCCCTGGATGGCATCGGGCTGCGTGTGGCTGTGTGGATTCTCCCCATCCTGGTGATGTGGGGTCAGCGTGGCCCTACCAGCACAAAGGAATACAACCCAGGGATGTCCTCCCCATGGAAAAACGTGTGTTAATTATTGCACTGTATTTATACAGGACCCACCTCTGACACAGTGCTGTTGGGGGTTCGGGATTCAGTTTCTGAGTGTATTTAAGTTGTCCTTTTTGGGTTTGCTCTGCTGCAGTTTGGTTGGGATGCGGTGTGGGTGAGAAATGTGTGGCATGTGGTGTTCTCTGCCTGGGAGGGGATGAAAGGAGATGAAATAAAACTCATGAGTTGTCAGCAAAGTACCATGTTGTTCATGGTGTGTTCTGGATGTTCGAGGTCTGCTGGTACCCAGTGATGCTGGGTGGGACCCAGTGATGTCTGTTGATGTCTGGTGGTAACCCGTTATGTCCAGTGGTACCCAGTGATGTCCAGAAATACTCTGTGTCTGCTAGTACCCTGTGGTACCCTATGATGTGGAGTGGTACCCAGTGATGTCCAGTGATTCTCAATGTCTGATGATACCCAGGGATGTCCAGTGATGTCTGGTGGCACCCTGTGGTGTCCAGTGATATTCAACGTCTGATGACACCCAAAGATGTGGAGTGGTACCCAGTGATGCTCAGTGCCTGATGATACCCAGTGATACCCAATGATGTTAAGTGGTACCCAGTGATGTCTGGTGTAACCAGGATGTGCAGCGATACTCAGTGCCTGGTGACATGCAGTGATGTCCAGTGGTTGATATCCAGTGGTGCCTGCTGGTATCTGGAGCCGCACTGGGATTGCATTGCTCATCCAGAGGACGAAGAGGAAGAAGAGGAGGTGAGCTGGGTGAGCGGCACCGAGCGTTGTGCCCACAGCCCCGTCCCCGTATCCCCGCAGCTGCCGATGCTGGGCAGTCCCCGTAGCGGCCGGGAGGTGGCGGGGCCACCCCAGGATAGGGATGCTGTGCTCGGGGTCCAGCCTCCCTCCGCGCCCTGAAGATGCCCGATGTTTGGTGGGGGATTCCCAGCCAGGACCCGACCAGCAGCCCCGACATTTCTTCCAAAGCGCAGGACCCAAAACCTCTTCACCCTGTGCCTGCCAGACCCCTACCGAGGGAAACGTTACCCAGTGAGCAGTGTGGGCTGCTGGGATTTTGCCAGCGTCAAAATCTGCAGCAGAACCGGTCTGAATGTTTGTTTGCAGGACCGGATGTTTGCAGGACGCTGCAGGTGCAAGAAATAAAAGGACCGGGGGGGTGAAGGGGGGTTGTAGGCGGGTTTAGGAGCTGCATGGGTTTGGGGCGCTGAATGGGGCCCAGGGTAATTTGGAGAGATGGGAAAGAAGCAGACGGAGGTTTGACCCCCCCTCAACCTGCCCTAAGGGGAAGGGGCTTCTACAGAGCAGCCTCCTGCTTGTGAGTCGTCGTCCCCCCCCCGTTCCTGGAAAACCAAAGAGATTGGGGGCTTTTGCCCTCTTGCCTGGAGAAGTGAAACCCAGAAACAGAGCAGTGGAGGACTTGGGGAATGTCCCCTAGAGTGTCCCCCCGTGCCTTCTCCCTCATTTGCTTTATTTCCCAGCAGATTCTCCTTTCTCTTGCCCCCCCCCCAGTAGCAATTCCCACTCTTCCTCAGCTCTCGCTTCCCTGCGGGGATTTTTTTTTGGAGCGAAGCCACAGGGGCAGCACTGTAAACACGGGGCAGGGTTCAGCCCTCGGGGGGGAGGGAGGGTGGTTGCACAACGTGCCCCCTGCTCCAGGTCCGAGCAGGGGACGGCAAGATGGGGACAGCGCTGTGCTTGGGGAGCGGGGCTGCGATTTAACATGGATTTAACCCCAAACCCTCCTGCGCTGAGGCTGATCTACAGGGGAAATTTTGCCCTCCAGGTGGGCAGTGACCGCTGCAGCCCCCACCGTCCCGAACCCACGTTGTCCACGAGTGGAGAGGGTGCCGTACCTCCCCTTCCCCCCCCCCATCCCCTCCACCTTCCCCCTTTCGCTTCCAGGATGAAGTTTCCACACTTCGGACCCCCGCCGTGTGCGGTGCAGCTTGTGGAACCCCCGATACTCTGAGTTACATCGGAGCCGGGACGGAGGGGAAAGGGAAGGGGGTGGGGAGGGGGGCGAACAGCGGAGCGCTTCGCCTTTAACCGACGCGGGGAGGGGGGGGGACGGGACGGGCGGCACCGCCCCCACGATGGCGGCAGGGAAGGAACGAGCGAGCGGGCGGGCAGAGGGAGAACCTCCCCGGTGTAACGCGACCGGTGTGCGGGGCGTGGGGTGCTGAGCCGGGGTCCGGGACCCTCCGGTCCCCACCCGTCCCCACCGGCACCGGGGCGCTCCCGTAGGCTCCGGGCGCTTTCCCGGCTCAGCCCCGGCTGCTCTCCCGGTGCGCTCCGGTCTCAGCCCCGCAGCCAACACCTCCCCCCCCCCCCCATCATCGCACCATGCCCGAGCAGCTCAGCGTGGCCGAGTTTTTGGCCGTGACCGGCGAGGATCTGAGCTCCCCCGCAGCCGCCGCCTTCGCATCCAAGTTGCAGAAATGCCGGGGTGCCGTGGGGGCTCTGGAGGAGGTGAGTGGGGTTGGGTTGGTTTGGGGGGGCGGGGGGGTTTGGGCCGCGCTCCCCTCTGAGCGCACTCCTTGATTCTTTATCCCGAGCGCTGCTGGATGCAGCTGTGGGAAAGCAGAGCTGAAGGGATTTGGGGATGGGGGGCTTCTGTTTGTATTGCTCTGAGCGCTCGGGGACCCCCATCCCCCCACAGAGCTGCTTTGGGACCCTGAGCTGTTGGCATCCTCCAGCCCACTGGGTGATATCTTGAGGCCAAGGGCTGCGGTTTGGGGCCAAACCTCCCCGTTTTACAGCCCGACTGGTCCTCCAGCTCTGGGCGCTGCTCGGGGGTTGGCTTTGCCCCCAGCATCACGGCTCACGGCTGAGAGCTTCTATACCCCGATGGGTTGCAGGGCCTCACTGCTCTCAAAGCCAGGGGAGGATTTTTTCTCTCCCCCCCCCCAAAAAGCCCCATCAGTATTGGTGGAGCTCAGGCAGGGTGCATTCATCCCCCTCTCCTTGCTCCTGCCTCCAGCAGAGGCCGTTCCCAGCTGGTCCCACATTCACTGCCAACTTCTCTTAGCAAAGGAATGGCTTTGAAGGGCAGCCAGGGCTTACAGCCCCCTCCTCCCCTTGCAGCCCCCAGGCTGGGAACCCAGGGCTGGATGGTGGGATGGTGTGGGGCATCCCAAATTCTGCTCTTGGCTGGCAAAGGGGAGGCAGCTTCGGGCAGGAGGAAGCAGCAGGAATTTCACTTGGCTGCTCAGCTTCCCCGGGGAGGCTGTGATTTGGGGGAAGGGAGATGGGGGCTTGTTGGGGGGACTGAGTGCTGGCACTGGTGACAGTGGTTCTGGAGTCTTTGGGGAGAGAGGCTGCAGGGAAGGATGCATCCAGCTGAGCTCTGATCCACCTCATCAGCACCCCATGTTATTGCTGGTGCTTTGGGATGCAGGAGGGAGTGAGGATGCCCACTATGGTGCTGCCAGGTCTGAGCCCAGGCTGTCTCACCAGCACCCCAATGAGCTGAGAGCAAGAGGTCTGTGGGGCTGCTGAGGTCCCCCCCCTTCTGCTTGGTTGTCTGGAGCTGTGCCGTGCCTCAGTTTCCCTCATGGGCTTACAGTGGGCTGCCCAGTCCCCTCCTGAGGGTCTCATGTGTGGTTTTGGGGTAATGGGGGCAGAAGCTGCATCCCATGGGGGCTTGGACTTAGAGGGAAGAGTGGATGCAAGGCATGGGGATCTGGAGGCCGGGTCTCTGTAGGGTGGCTGTGACCATAGAGCTGGTGGCTGCATCCTGCGGTGCCCATCACAGTGTCAGGGCTGCATCCTGCCCCACTCTGCCCCTCACAGCTTTGGGGGGATGCACCCAGCCCCCAGCACTGCTCCTTCTCCGGGCGGCACGGAGGAGGGGGGGGAACCAAAGAATGACCCTATTGAGCAGTGTGTGCTGGGTGAGGGTGGCTGTGCTGCAGGTGCGGGTCCATCCCTCCCTCCATCCCCATAGGGAATCCCTTGTCACCAATGTGGCTCCATTCCCTTCCCCACACTGTCCCTGGTTCTTGCTCTGTGCCGCCCCATGGAGGGGGGTTGCCCCCATCCCAAAGCACTGGAGAGGTTGCGTCCCCCAGATACGCAGTGCCTGTGTGCACCCCCAGCCTCCGGTGCTGCCTCAGTTTCTCCTCCCTGAGGCCGTGCTGGGATGCTGTGTGGTTGAGGGCAGAGCTGTGCCTGGGGACTCGCAGGCATCACTGATGGTGTCACCCCCCCAAACCAGGGGCTGCTCTGCACTGCTCCATGGTACAATAATGAGGAGCACAGAGGCAGCACGGCGCTGCCAGCATGCCCCCCATGGCATCCCAATGAGAGCTCTGGGGGGGCTTCTGCCTTCTGCCTCTCCCTGCAACCCCCTCCCCATCCTGGCAGCTTTCCCCTCGAGGAGGGACCTCTGCACCTCCCAGGAGTGGAGCCAGGCTGACCCCGCTGTCAGGAAACGGACCTTGACATCAGCCCCAAAACCTTCACGGAGAGCAAGAAAGGGAGAGAGAGCTCTTTATTGCAATTCCTCCGCGGTTTCATCCCTCGCCCTTCGCGCTGTTCACGCCCTCCAAATATTTCCAGCCTGTTATCATGCCTCTGCTACCTGCAGCGCAGCCAAGCCACCCTTAACCCTTTCCTGCTGGCTGGAGCTGCTTGCAGGGCTCTGCCCGCCTCTAAGCAGCGTTATGGGGCCAGGGTTGGTGTTGGGTTTTGTTTGCAGCAAGGTATGGGGCTGGGGGAGGCGAGGGGGGGGGGGGGGGGGGGATGCATCTGCAGCCTTGCACGAGGGGATGGCAGAAAGCTGCATCCCTGGCTGTGGGATCTGCGTTGCTTCTGTCCCATCAGCAGGATGTGGGGCTGGGGTTTGGCTCTGCCCCGGGTCCCTGCACAGAGCCGGGGGCCTTGGTGTGCTCCTTATGCTGTGCCGTATGCTATGGGTGCGTGTGCTGGCGTGGCAGGGGCAGCCTGAGGCAGCCCTGCTCCGTGGTGGGATACCTTCATTTTCCCCTTGGTTGGAGTGAGCCCCTGTGGGAGCTCTGGAGGCATTTTCACAGCTGCTGGGAGCTTGGATCCAAACAAATTGGGGTTTCAGCATCCTTAGCACCAATCCTGCCCTGCTGGGTGCCTCCTGTCCCTGTGTTGCGCCCACCCCGCTTGGCAGCACCCCCCAGACTGACGGGGTTTGGTACTTTGCTTTCTCAGAGCCTGGATGGGGACCAAGCCATACTGCAGAGGATCAGGAAATACGTGAAAGCCATCCACGTCTCCGGGCTCAGTAAGTGGGGCTTTGAGGGATGTTGGGCATCCCTGCTGTGGGACAATGCCATCCTCCGGTGGTGGCCCTGGGAACGTGGGGACTTGTCCCATGCAGCCTGGCCTTGGGCTGGGGTGCCCTGTTTGGCTGAAAAGGGTTTTAGCAAAGGAAATCTTGGGACAGTGGTTCAAGGGAGCATCGCTGCCATCCTCTGCTCCGAATCGCAGCTCTGCTGGGATGGATGGGGATGCGGTGCTGGTGCCGGTGGCACTTGGCAGCGTGGTCTCACTGTGTCCCCTACCCCCAACCCTGGCACAGCCCACGTGGAGAACGAGGAGCAGTACAGTGAAGCCCTGGAGAACTTTGGCAACAATCACCTCTCGCAGAACAACCACGAGCTCTCCACTGGCTTCCTCAACCTGGCCGTCTTCACCCGTGAGGTCACCGCGCTCTTCAAGAACCTGGTGAGCACAGGAGGGGAACCATGCAGCCCTGCATGGCCCTCCCCATCCCACCGTGCTGAGGTGACCCCATGCATCCCACCTTGGCCCTCCCCATCCCACCGTGCTGAGGTGACCCCATGCATCCCACCTCGGCCCTCCCCATCCCACCGTGCTGAGGTGACCCCATGCATCCCACCTCGGCCCTCCCCATCCCACCATGCTGAGGTGACCCCATGCATCCCACCTCGGCCCTCCCCATCCCACCGTGCTGAGGTGACCCCATGCATCCCACCTCGGCCCTCCCCATCCCATCCTGCACTCAGGGTCGCACTTACAGGACACCCCATTCCCCCTTTGCTGCATTTTCCCTCTCTGTCTCAAGGCACCAACGCTGTGCTTTGCCATGCGGTTGGAACTGGGGGTTTTTTTTGGTGTTTTTTTTTTCCCCCCTTTTCTTTCTGTTTTTATTTTTTTCACATCTCTGATCTCTCTTGCCAAGAAATAAATCAAAGCCACGCCGAGCCGCGCAGTGGGGCCGTGGGGAGCAGCAGAGGCAGCTGGAGGGGGCTGTGCTCTGCCTGGCGTCTCTTTGCTCCAAACCAACTTCTTATTTCACTTTTCCCCAGCACTGTGAGCTCAAGATCTGGGATCCTGTTTTTGTGCTGGGTGGGATTGGAGGCAGCTGGCCCAGCACGCTTGGGGCACCCCGTGCTGCATTCCTGCCGCTCTCCTCTCCAACCCCTTTTCTGAACTCCCCCCTCCTAAAATGGGGTCTGTAGCCTTTGGCTGTGCTTAAGGAACAGATTTGTTGTTGCTGCCCTTCCCCCAGCAGGAATTTCAGATTTCGGCATCCTCCTCTCCCAGTTACCCCAGCATGGGCCTCTCTGCTCCTCTCCTTCTCCATCCCATCTCATCCATCCCAGCCGGAGCCCCGCAATCCATGGGCTCCATGGGGAACCCTATTCAGGGAAGGAGCTGAACCGGTTCCCTGGCTGAGGGCAGTGCAGCATCACACCCCACGTGCTGCAGCCGTGGGAACAGCTGCCCACAACCCCAACCCCTCCTGGGGCTGCGGGGTCCCTATCCCTGCACACCTGGAAGGATGCACCCCGTTTCCCATCCTTCAGGGACAGATCCTGCCCCCAGAGCTGGGCTTCTCTTGCGAGCAAAACCCCACCGGGAACCCTTTATAAGGGCGAGCAGGATTGTTTTGTGGCGTTGGAGCTTCCTATCTGATGCCACCGCTGTGCAAAAGGCCGTCAGCATTGCGCTGAGCCCTGCTGGGTCATCCCGAGCTGCTCTAACAGCCCCCCCAGATCGATGCAGCCCCGTGGGCTCGAAGTCAGAGGTGGGCACTGAGACAGCCCTGCCCCCCTGCCCAAGGAGGGGACACCTTGGGAAGCTGTGTGACGTCAGGAGGGCTCTGGGACCTGCGGCACTGCGGGATGCGGGGGGACGGGGCGGTGATGGGGGGGGAGCAGCTCTGGTTCTGGCAGCCGCAGCGCTGATGTGGTTTGTGGGAAGGGCTGCACGTCAGACATCTTGCAGCCAGCTCCAGCAAGCCCCAGCCTGCTCCGCCAGCAGCTCCCAGCCTGCTTAACCCTTCCTGGGGCAGCCGCTGAGCTGGGAGGGTCCCAGCTAGAAAGGACCCTGCGCTCTGGTGTGGGGACACTTTGGGGTAACCCTGTGCCCATCTCTCCCCTTTCCAGGTGCAGAACCTGAACAACATCGTCTCCTTCCCCCTGGACAGCTTGCTGAAGGGGCAGCTGAAGGACAGCCGCATGGTGGGTCCCCATTGCATGCTCCTTGGTGTGGGGAGGCACAGCCTTTGAGGATCTTTTGGGAGACACAGTGATGCAAAGCAAAGTGTCCACGCCTGGGCACTGCTTGGGTGCCACCAGGTCACTGCCTGTCCCTTCGTCACCTCTAAGAGCTGCCGTCCCCTCTCTCCTTTTGCCACAGGACTCCAAGAAGCAGATTGAAAAGGCCTGGAAGGATTACGAGACCAAAGTGTAAGCAACCCACTTCCTCCAGCAAAATCCACCTAATCCCCCTCTGCACAAAGGCGTTTTGTCCCTTACGGGTTCTGCTCCAGCCTTGCCCAGCTGGAGAGGCTGGGGATGCTTTTGGTCCATCCCTGCCCCATCCCAACTCTTCTGCAGCTCCAAAGGGATCCCCCTGGTGCAGGGCCATCCCCAAGGTCCCCTCTGGTGCAGGTCTGCCCCCAGCCCAGCTTCGTGTCACCCTGCAGGGGGAAGATGGAGAAGGAGAAGGAACGTGCCCGCTTGGCGGGGGTCATCCAGGCCGAACCGTCTGCAGCAGAGGTGGCAGAGGACACACAGAAGGAGCGGAGGCTCTTCCAGCTCCACATGTGTGAGGTGGGGGCTGCGCGGGGGGGTTGGGGAGCGCTGTGCTCAGAGTGGTGAAGGGAAGCTGGAGTCGTTTCCCATCCCCACCATGGAAGCAGTCCCACGTAGACACGGTGCAGGATGCTCATCTGTCCCCATCCATAATGTTTCCTTGCAGGGTCCTGGCTCGAGGACCCTGCTGTCCCTTCCTTGGGGATGTGGGTCCAATTGTCACCATGGAGTCATGCAGTCGCAGACTCCTGGTGACTGCCCCCACCTCCCCTGGGTCCTGCTCCCATGCAAAGCCACAGCCTGGCGTCTGGGGCAAAAAGCAATCCTTACTGTTAACCCCCCCCAAAAAGAAGCACTTTAATTTTGCTGTTTGCACTGTTTGCCCAAGCAGGGAGGCTCACGAGTGTCCCCAGGTACCGATGGTACAGAGACCCAGTGCCACCCGCTCTCCCCAGCACTGTCCCCTCCCATCAGGGAGCACAGGGCAGGGTGCAGGGGAGGAGGCTGCACCCGCTCCAGGGTCGGGGCTGCTGCTGGGGCTGGGCCTGATGAGTCACTGCTTTGAATAGCACCACTGTGAAATAAATAACAGCACATGGAAACGCGGCCCGGGCTGGGGAGGGGCTGCTTGCATTGGTCGCCTGGAAGTGGGGTGCAGCTCTGTTGGGGGCTGGCGTGTGGCTGCTGTGCTTGTATGTGGGTTTTGCTGGGGGTGGGGTGCATCTGCCCACACTGCAGTTGGGAGCATCCTCGTGTGGGTCTCGGCCTGCTGTCCCCATCAACCTGGGACATGGGGAGGTCCCCACGAGGTCACTGTCACCCATGTGCTTCTCCAGCTATGGGAAATTGTCATCATCCCTCCTGCTCCCTGCAGCTGGGACATGGGGTGACCCATGGGCTCCATCCCACTGCTGTTCCCCCATGGAAACCCCCACAGCTGATGCTGGCTGCCTTCTGCACCACTCACCTCTGAAATCACAGCACAGGGAGCGGGGGGAGCCCAGCCCACAGCTGTGTGGGGTTGCAGCCCAGCTCACAGCAGGAAAGCTCTGCTTTTGGGGCTCGTGTGCCCCATGGACTCAGGCTCTTTCTGCCTGCAGGTGATGCACAAAACATCACTTTTTTTTCTTTTTTTCTTTTTTTTTCCTCCTCGAACCAAGTTGTGTTTGGGTTATTTATTAACTCCAGAAGCAATCAGCAGTGAGAGCAGCGTGCTCAGCTGCAAGCATTGGGGCCTGCCTCGCTCCTTCAACTTCCCAGGGCTTGGAGGCTTTCCAAAGCCAGCTTTTTGGGGGTGGTCCCTGCCTGCAAACCCACCTCGTAGCTCCGCTCCTTGAAGCCCAGCCAGCAATCTAACCCTCCTGCCCGCAGGGTGAGGGCTGGTCCTCATCCCATTGCCTACAACCAGCTGCTTTCTGCCCCCCCAGTACCTGCTGAAAGCCAGCGAGAGCCAGATGAAGCAAGGGCCAGATTTCCTGCAGAGCCTCATCAAGTTTTTCCATGCTCAGCACAAGTAGGTGCTCATCCCTGGGAGCTTCCCTGGGGCTCTGGGGACGGTCCTGTCCCCATTGTGGGGACTGAGCCACCCCACCGAGCTGTGGGGAGGATTCTGGGCAGGGTTGGTTGCTGTCTGGTTGGGATTGTTGGCTCGGGGAGCTGCAGATGTGCCTGTGAGGGCTGGGGGAAGGGGCTTGGCTGGGGATGTATGCGATGATTTGGTTTTTGGATGGGTTTCCAGGGATGAGTTCAGCTCCGCTGTTAGCTCAGAGCTCGCAGCATTTGGGGCACAGGAATGTCCCCTTTTTTTTTTCCTCCTGCTGTACCCTGGGGGTGCTGGGGCCGTGTCGACTTCTCCAGGCAGAAAGGAGCAGTGGCAGTGCCCTCAGCTGGGCTGCCAGGCCCAGGATCTGAACTGTAGCAGAGAGAGATCAGCTTGAGGCCAGTGCTGTCCCAAACACCACAGCCATTTGGGGTACCTCACCTCCACGGACTGGATTTGGGCTTCAGCAGCATCTCTCCATCTCCCATTTGTAGAGGAGCTGCAAACAAGAGCAGCTTCCCCAGGAGGCTGCAGCCATCCCTGCCTCGTCCTCACTAAATAACCTCTTTTTCTCCGTTCTCCCCATTTGCATCTTAATTGCATTGAAATAAATGCCCAGTTTCTTCCAAGACGGCTGGAAGGCTGCCCAGAACCTCTACCCCTTCATCGAGAAGCTGGCTGTGTCCCTCCACTCGGTGAGTCCCCCCCCCACCTCCCATCCATAGGGGATGTGTCCCTGAGCTGCCACCACCCCCCCAGTGACAGCAGCCACCTCCCGTTCCAGCTCCACCAAGCACAAGAGGAGGAGGTGAAGCAGCTGACGCAGACCCGCGATGCGCTGCGCAGCATCCTGCAGCTGGAGAGCAAGGAGGTGAGAGCCAGCTGGTGGGGCCAGGGGGGGCTGGGTGCTCAGTGAGTGCCCTTATCTTGGGGACAGGGAAATGAGAGCCGGGGGACATCCTTGGAGGAGCAGAGCAGGAGGGAGACATCAGTGGGAGGAGGATGTCCATAGGAGAATGTCATTAGGGAGGAGGATGTCCATGGGAACAGAGCAGAAGGGATGCTTGGAGGAGGACATCCATGGTCCTCCTGAGTATCAGGAAGTATGTGTGGAGAGCATGGGGAGCAAGACAACTATGGGAGGACATTGCTGGGAGGAGGCTGTTTATGGGAGCAGTGCAGGAGGGATGCTTGGAGGGGATGGGGAGCTTTGCCCTCCAGAATGAGATCCCCCAGGACTTTGGCCACCTCTACCTCTCTCACAGTGTTTTTTAAATGAGTCTTTTTACTTTTTTTTCTTTTTTTTTTCCTGATGAGCTCAGGAAAACCTGAGCAGGAAGAACTCTGGCAGTGGCTACAGCATCCACCAGCACCAAGGGAACAAGCAGTATGGGACAGAGAAGTCAGGATTCCTGTACAAGAAGAGTGATGGGTGAGGATGAGTGTTATTTACCCTGGCTGCTCTCATGAGAGGCCCCAGAGCTGGGAGACCCCAAAGTGGACTCATTTGGATGAGGGTTTCAGTGTTACCAGGCCCTCAGGAGCAGTTGGTTCTGTCTGGTCTGAAGCTGTGTGCTTTGTAAGGTACAAAAGGTGCAACCCCAGGTCCAGAAAGCCATCAAACCTCTACTGGGTGCTGCTGCAGGTGGTGTGGGGGCAGGTGGATGTGGTTGGTGTTGCGTGATGAGTCCTCACTCCTCCTCCTCTGCCTCAGGATCCGCAAAGTGTGGCAGAAGAGGAAATGCGGTGTGAAGTACGGCTGTCTGACCATCTCCCACAGCACAGTGAGCATCCAACCCCATGTAAACCATAGGGGGAAATCTGGTGCATGGTGGTACGCTGTGCATCCCAAGAGAGCCTGGTTTGCACCATCTCCTGCTGAGTACTGGTGGGAGTTGTGCAGCGTGGGGCTGGAGGATGTTGGGTGGGGGTCCAGTTGTTGCATGGGGTTCAGGATCCCACATTGCGGTGTGGAACCCCAAATTGTGCATGGGGGGAAAGGGGAGGGGGCTGGAAGAAAGAGGTCACCATTCCGCTGCCAGGGGGTTGAGGACATGGGAGGGGACTGGAGCAGCGTGGGGCTGGAGGATGCCAAAAGCCACGCAGCGCTCGCTGCCCTTTGGGAACGTGACTCCGCATCACGTGGAGGCTTTTCTCCATTCAGTCCAAGTGTCCCGTTTGCACCCCGTGTGTCCCAGCAGCCACCAGCTTGTGCTGCGCATCGGTGCAGGTTGGAGGGAGGGAATGGTTTTCTCCATGGGAGCAACGAGGGGGGCGTTGAGGGTCCAGAGGGGCCCAAAGGATCTGGGATGATTTTGGGAGCGTGCTGCCCTCTGGCGGTGGAGGCTGCGAACTGCAGCAGGGACAGAGGATTCCGTGCCCCATCCATCGCCGCGTTCCCATCGCCCGTCCTACAAAGGGACAGGGACCGAGCCTCTGCTTGTCCCAAGAGATGGGGATGGTTGTGTGGTGACACACATCACGTCCCTCATCCTTTAACCCGCTTCTGTCCTGGTGCCTGGCAGATAAACCGTCCCCCTGTAAAGCTGAACCTGCTCACCTGCCAGGTGCGGCCCCACGCCGAGGAGAAGAAGTGCTTCGACCTGGTGACACGTGAGTCCCTGTGTGTGTGTCCACTTGTGGGTCCCTGCAGCAGACCCTGGCCAGGCTGTCCTGGGACACAAGGGCACGTGAACGGTTGTGAACTGGAGACAAAGAGAGGTTGGGTGGCGGTGATGGGAGAGGGAAGTGCTGTGGTTTTTCTAAAGCAGCCCTTTGCAGTCCCTTCTTGCGATTTTGTCCTTTCCTAAATGCCTCGCTCCCCTCTTTCCCCGTCCCTACAGACAACAGGACGTATCACTTCCAAGCAGAGGATGAGCAGGAGTGCGTGGTGTAAGTACTGCGAGCATGCAGAAGCACTGCAGGGCTGCAGCCTTTGCTCCGAGCAGTGCCCTCCTGCATCCCTGCTCTGCTCCCCCTGCTCAGGTGGGTCTCGGTGCTGCAGAACAGCAAAGATGAAGCCCTGAGCAATGCTTTCAAGGGTGAACCGAACGGCGGGGCGGCCTCAGCAGGCAGTGGTGCAGATGGCAGCGTGCAGGAGCTGACCAAGCTGGTCATCAGCGAGGTGAAGAACATGCCAGGCAACAAGCAGTGCTGTGACTGCGGGGCGCCGGGTAGGTTGGGGCTTTGGGATGCAGGGAGAGGTGGGGGGTCGGGAGGTGATGCTGACCCCCCCACACCCCACAGATCCCACGTGGCTCTCCACCAACCTGGGCATCCTGACGTGCATTGAGTGCTCCGGCATCCACCGGGAGCTGGGTGTGCACTACTCCCGTATCCAGTCCCTCACCCTGGACGTCCTCAGCACCTCTGAGCTGCTGGTAAGGGGCTCCCTGCACCTGGGGGGGCCTCGTATCCGCTGGGTATCATCCTCTGCTTGGGGTCTGGGTGCAGATTTCGACCTTCCCCCTCCCTCTGCTCTGCGCCTGCTGCTCGCAGCTGCCCTCATTTTGCCCAGCTGTGACTTACGGTCCCCCATGTGGTGCTGCAGGGATGCAGGAGCCCTGGGAAGTGATGAGGGGATGTTGGCAGACCCCCCCAGCACCCCTTCCCTCCTCTAACAGACCTCTCCTATGAGAGAGGCTCATCCCTGGGGGTGGCGGATGGGAAGATCCTACGTGGATCTGGTGAACTCCCCTCTCTGGGATGAGGAAGGGGCATGGCAGGGGGGCGGGATGTGGGGCTGTGGGGAGGTCCCTCCATGCTTTGTGCTCACTCCCTCTGCCCTATCACCCCAGCTGGCTGTCAGCGTTGGGAACACACGCTTTAATGAAATCATGGAGGCCACGCTGCCCACACAGGACTGCCCCAAGCCCTCAGCTGGCAGCGATATGTGAGTCTGGGGGAGCGCAGGGTGGGTGGATGGGAAGCTTCCTGCCTTGCCCCCCTCCCCTCCCCCCCAAATCCCTATGAGAAAGCTCACAAGATGGGTCACCCCGCTGTCCCCACTGCTCTTTGGATCCTGCGCCTTTTGCAGAGGTCTCTCCCCGCTGTGACGCCATGGGAGGAGGCAGGAAGGTGTGGGGTTCCCACGCTGACGCTGACCTCCCTGCAGGAGCGCACGCAAGGAGTTCATTGTGGCCAAATACATGGAGAGGCGCTTCGTGCAGCGGGGGGGGGCCAGCGAGCCCCACCGCCTCCGGGATGCCATCCACAACCGTGATCTCCTGGCCCTGCTGCAGGCCTTTGCTGAAGGACACGACCTGGCCAAGCCCTTGGCCAGCCCTGAGGGCCAGGTGAGCTGTGTGCATCCCAAACGGTTCCCCAAACCCCATCTCTGAGGGTTCTGCGGGCTGCGAGCATCCTCGGGTTTGGGGTTCTGCCCAACCTGCGGGCTGTGAGCATCCTTGGGGTCAGCCATCCCCTCCCTCCTCGCGGCAGGACGCGGGTGAGCTGGCGCTGCACGTGGCCGTGCGCTGCGCGGACCGATCGTCCCTTCCGCTGGTGGATTTCATCATCCAGAACGGGTGCGTCCCACCGTGTCCTACTGCCACCCTGGATGGCACTGGAGCATCCCCACGAGGTGCTGAGCTGCTCCTGGCTCTGTGCAGGGGGATGCTGGACCGGGTGACGCAGGATGGGAACACGGCGCTGCATTACGGAGCGCTCTACAACCAACCCAACTGCATCAAGCTGCTGCTGAAGGGCAAAGCCGCCTTTGGGATGGGTATGGGGCTGGGATGTGGGGGTTGAGGGGTCGGGGGCAGCAGGGTGCTCTCCAAGCTGCAGCCCCCATCCCCTTTCCGTAGTGAACGCAGCGGGTGAGACGGCGCTGGATGTGGCACGGAGGCTGAAGCACAGCGAGTGCGAGGAGCTGGTAGGGGGGGCACGGGGATGGGCTGGTGCACGGGGAGGGGGCGCCCTGGACCCCCCCACACCTCCCACCCTGTGCTGAGACCCTGCTGTGGTGCAGCTGGAGCAGGCGCAGGCGGGGAAGCTCTCCCTGCAGGTCCACGTGGATTACGACTGGGAGCCACCCCAGGAATACACCTATGACAGCGAGGATGAGCTGGAGGAGAAGGTGGCAGTGATGGGGGGCAGGGAGGGGAGACCCTGTGGGCACAGCAGTGGGATGGAATGGGGGGCAGGAAGGGGTGTGGGTGGGGTAGGGAGGAGCAGGAGGGTGTGGGGGTAGAGAATTGGGATGAAACAGTACAGGTAGGATGGGGGAGGCTGTAGGGGTGCAATGGTACAGATGGAGCAGGAGGGTGTAGGGGTACAGAATGGGGGGTGAAATAGGGCAGGTGGGTTGGCTGGGGGCTGTATGGGGGAAGAATTGGGGTGCAGTGGTGCAGGTGGATTTTTGGGGCTGTAGGAGTGCAGAATTGAGGTGCAGTGGTGCAGGTGGATTTGGGGGGGGCTATAGAGGTGCAGAATTGGGGTGTAGTGATGCAAGAAGCCCACCAGCATCTCTGGGTCTGGCCATAGGTGAGCCCCCTGCAGCGTTCATTCAAGGGCCCCTCACTGCTGGCTGCCAGCCCCCCGCCCACCTGCCCCCCCCCACCACGCTGGAGCTGCGCAGGGATGGACATCACCAACCAGACCTACGAGAGCATCCTGGTGGCTTCGCGTCCCGCACCGCGCCGGGCGCACAGCGAGGAGCTGCCTCCTCCCCTGCCCCTTAAAAACCCCACCCGGGGCGGCCCCCGCTCTAAGCACAGCCCCACGGGTGAGTCTGAACCGGGGGAGGGAACCCGTGGGTGCCGTGCCGCCAGCCTCGCTGTCCCCATCATGTCCCCATCATGTCCCCGTTGTGTCCCCCACCCCAGAGCGCCCCGAGCTCCCCCGGCAGACGTCAGAGCCGCACTTTGCTGGTTTGACGGAGACCCCCGCGCCGCGCAGCCTCTCCTCTTCCTCGTCCTCATCCTCCTGCAGCGCGGGGGCTCTGGAGGGCACAGCTCTGCCCCCCCCGGCTGCCAGCACCCGCAGCCCCCCCGAAGCGCGACGGGCGGCGTATTGGGAGACGCGCTCCGAGACGGAGAGCGGAGGAACACGGAGGGGGACGGAGCTGAGCGGCCCCTCCCCCGGGCAGCCCCCGCCGGGTGCTGTGACCCCCGATGTCACTCCCGTCAAGTTTGGGTAGGGGTGCATTTATGGGGGATGTTGGGTGGGGGTCCAGTCGTTGCATGGGGTTCAAGATCCCACATTGCGGTGTGGAACCCCAAATTGTGCATGGGGGGAAGGGGGAGGGGGGGGCTGGAAGAAAGAGGTCACCATTCCACTGCCAGGGGGTTGAGGACATGGGAGGGGACAGGAGCAGCGTGGGGGATGGGGGGGGATGGGGGGGGATGGGGGTTGTCCCTGGAGGTGACACAGGTCCTTAAGGGGGGACACCAATAGGGCCAGATGGGAAGTCACCACATTTTGTTCTATTCCTTTTTGGGAACGGTTTGAGGGAGGGTGGGGGCTGCTGGTGGCTGTCAGCCTTCCCCCCTCCCCCCCCCTTATAATAAAACTCCTCCATCACCACCTTTAGTGACACCCTACTCCCTTGGGTCCCATCGTGGTGGGGGGCAGACAGGGGATGGGGGGAGGGACTGAGGCGGTCCCCAATGTCCCCTCAGCTCTGAGAGCACCCGCTCGTACCGGCGCATCAGCGGCATGGTGGGCAAAGCCACCCCCCCCCAGAGCCCCGAGGACCCCACACCCAGCAAGGTGCCCCCCGTGCCCATGCCTCGACGCTTCGCTCCGGTAGGTGTCACAACTTGTGGGGGAGGGCAGGGGATCACAGGGGGTACAATAGGCAGGGGAGCATCCTTGCTGCTCTTTTTTGTGGATGGAGGGATTGGGGGGGGGTCCCATCTAATGTGGATATGGGGTGGGGGTGCTGCTGCCCCCTCCCCCTCACTGACCCGGTTCCTGCTGCAGGCCAAGGGGAGGCAGAAGAGGGTGAAGGCAGTGGTGGACTGCAAGGGGGACAAGGCACGGGAGCTGACCTTCTCCAAAGGGGAGGTGATTGTGGTGACACGGGAGGAGGATGAGCAGAGCTGGGTGAGCACTGTGTGCCACGGCCCCCCCACCCCGCTGTCCTTGCATTCCCTTCCTTCTGGAGCATGCTGCTGGGTGATGCCCCATCTAGGGGGTCACCTGGATGATGGCTCTCTCCCTGTGATGCACAACGTGACCCCCACCCCCCGTCCCCCCCCTCTCTGCACCCCCAGGTTGGCTTCATTGAAGGTGACGGCTCCCGCACTGGTGTCTTCCCCGCCAGCTTCGTTCACCTCCTGCAGGACTGACTGCATCCCCATCGCCTTCTCCATCCCCACAGGGTTGGTGGCACACAGGGTGGGCTGTGGCCATCCTCAGTCCCCTCTCTGCTGCCATCCTCTCCTCCTGGCATCGGGTCCATGACATGGCACCGTGCTGGATGCTGCCCTCCAGGGGTCTTGGGGACCCCTGTGTTGGGAAGACCCCTCTGGATGGCGGTTTTGGAGAGCCCGAGGGCTGCCACCCCCCTGTGGCTGTCGGGCAGAGAATGGAGAGGCTTGCTGCACTGGTGGCATAAGGTTTGTGGGCTCGGCCCATCCCAGGGCTGCAGGGATTTGGGGCTGGGGGCTGCCCTTCACCCTCCTTTCCCTGAGGGGGGAGATGGAATGCGGCCCCCAGTCCCCATCCTACAGGGGTCAGCTGCCGTGTGCCACCTCTACCATAACTGTGAAGTGGTTGCAATTGGTAGGAAACAAATCAGGCTTTTCTCCATCATTTTAGGGATTTGAGGGGAGGAGGGGGGGGGTTGCAGCTACAGCCTGCCCCCACTCCCTGTCTCTGAGAGCCCTCCAGGGCAGCAGGGCTGGAAGTGCCTTAACACCTCTCCAAAACCCCCACCAACCGTCCTTTAGGTGGGTGCTGGTCACCGCCTGGCTGTGGGGATGTCAAGGTTGGGGGGAAATGAGGGGTGCTCCATGGGGGCCCTGCTGCAGCTGCTTTCTGGGACCAACATTCCCCCATCCCTGTGATTTATCCTCATCCCCCGGACGTTTCATCTCAAAGAAAGAAAACTTTCTGTGTTTGTTTGTTTGTTTTTCATGTTCGCTCTCTCTCATTTCTAATAAAACCATCATTTTTTAATAAGTGCCCTGTGTGCAGCCCCCTGCCCTCTCCTCCCTCCCCCTCATTGGGTGATGTCCTTCCATCCTGATGCTGGGGTCTCTATTGGGACAGCAGGGGTGGCAGCAGGGAGCCGGGGCGCGCAAGCAGCACCAATGGCTGGCCGTGTGTCTGCATTGCAGCAGCATCCTTCCCTCCCAGCTCCCTGCTCTGCCTTTGCTCGGTGGATGGACTCCGGGCTGCGGAAACACCAACAGCACCTCAGCGCGGTGCTGCGCCATCCCTGCAGCTCAGCCCCAGCCGTGCTTCCTTGGGGCCGTCGGTGCCTCAGGGCAGCGCTGCCACGGGCTGAAGTCCAGGCTCTGTGCACCGCGCAATGTTTGCAGCAAGTTGCATCAAGCCTGCGTGGCTCCGGGCGGCACAGAGGCCACGTCCCAGCACCCTGCCAACGCCAACCCTGTGCTCCAGCACCTCCTGGAGCCCCCTGAACCTCCCGGCCCCAAAGGGCGCAGCGTCCCCATCGCATCGCCTCCCCCAGCACGGCAATCTTTGTCCCGCTTTGCTCTGGGCTATATTTAGCCCTGCCCCGTGCTATTTCGCTTGCCTGGCAGGAGTTTGTAACTGGTCGGGACAGCCACACCTCCTTTCTGCTTTCCTCCCTTGCTTTCCTTCCTTCTCTTTTCCCCTTTTCCTCTCCTTGCTCCGCTCCGTGCCGCTGCCCCATGCCCGCTGCGCCCACCTCGCACCCGCACCGCGGCCACCAGCTGCAATTTGCTCCTGCAACCATCAAAGCCTGGAACGTTGCGAGCTCCCAGCATGGGGCCTGCTGAGGAGCTGGTCCGGATTGCCAAGAAATTGGATAAGATGGTGGCCAGGAAGAGCACGGTAAGGCAGGCGAGTGCAAGGTTTGCACAAGCGTGCAGCCCTTGTGCCTATTGCAACAAGGTGTGCAATATTTGCACCTTTGTGCCTGTTTGCACGTGGGTGCAAGGTTTGCTTGTCTTGCCTATTGGGACACGTGTGCAATCTTTGCAGGCTTGTGTGAGCGTGTTTGGAGGGTGCAGCAAGGCTTGGGATGAGGAAGGGAGGAAAAGCACAGGTTTTCCCAAGGCGGGGTGGGAGGAGGAGGAGGAGGGAGCTTTGCTCTGCCTCCGCTGCTGTTGCTCACAGCGCAGGGAGTGCTGAGCACCCCAGGGTGCTGGCCCAGCACAAGCCTGTGGACCTGGAGCAGGCATCCATGGGTGCACCCCATTGCTTGAGGTCATGGGGATGGGGTGTCGGGGGGGTGGGGGTCCTGGGTGAGGACTGGTGGCTCTGAGCACCCCTTGGTGTGGGAGCGGTGTGGGTGACAGGTGCTTGGAGCCCAGCCACCAGCACCCAGAGTGGGTTAAGGCTGGTACCAGGAGCTCAGCAGTGTGCAAAGAACTGAGCAGGGGGTGGGAGCAGCACCCCAAGTGCAGCTGTGCCTTTTGGAACCATGCAAAGGGATTTGATGCCATGACCCAGCCGTGCTCCCTGTGCACCAGGGGAGGACCCAGTGGTGATCCGGTTCCATGGGGGGGGAGGAATGGAGGAGAGCCTAGCCCTCAAGGTTAATATTTGACTGTTCCAACCGGACTTTGCCCTGGCAAGGCACGGGCTGCCCTGTGAGGCTCATGGAAGTGCCATCCCCCCAAACTCTGTGCTTTTGGGGATGCTAAAAATGCAACAACTCAGACTCCTTGGCAGCCACGTGGGCAGTTTGCTCTTCCTTTTGCAATTACCCTTCTCTGCAATTTGCCTTGCTGGAAATGACCCCAATGCTCACAGGTGACCCTGCCCAGCCTCAGGCTGTAGTTTCAGCCCCCCAGCCCTCCTGCTTTAGCCCACTTTGGGGACAGGACGGAGCTGGAGGACAGCATGAGGATGTCCCCTGAGCTGGGAGCTCTGAGCACTACAACTCTGTCATGCTACCTGCACCCTCCATCTGTTCCTGCAGCTCTAAAAATAGCAGGGAGGAAGATGACTCCATGCAGAGCCATGCTGGGATATATATAACCCCACAGGCACCCTGTGCCCGAGGGCCAGGCTGGGAACCTGGTGCCATGTGGCCCTTGGGGATGCACTGCTATCCCCAGCCTTTCCCATGGGTGCAGGTTTGGGTTTGATGGGAGCGTCGCTGGTGGTGGACATGCAGTCCCAGTCACTCCAGGCACCCCTTCGGTGTCTCCACTTTGATGGTAGGACCTCTATGGGTCTTGTGTTCCTTCCCCTGCCGTAGGAAGGGGCTCTGGACCTGCTCAAGTCTCTCACCGGTTACACCATGACCATCCAGCTGCTGCAGGTGAGAGGGGTCGGGGGATCCTGGAGGGATGGTGGCGCTCATCCCAGCACTGCCACCTGGGGAAGGTGACCCTAGAATGTCCATCCCCAGACCACGCGCATCGGGGTGGCCGTCAACTCGGTGCGGAAGCACTGCTCGGATGAGGAGGTGGTGGCCTCTGCCAAGATTCTCATCAAGAACTGGAAGAGACTGCTGGGTGAGAGGGGCAGAAAGCCCCCCCAAAATGCCTGCAGTGGGGTCTTGGTGCCCCCAGCCCCACATCCCACACTGGGGTGAGGTTTGGTGTGTGCTGTGCCTGTGACCCCCACTCCGTCCCCAGAGTCCTCTGCCCCCCCAAAGAAGGAGAAGGACGCAGATGGGGAGAAGGAGAAGAAGGAGAAAGAGAAGAGGTTGGATGTCCCCAGTCCCAGTGAAGGGGTGAACTCCCAGCCAGCAAAGCACCCCAAGAACCCGACCGAGAAGCACAGAGAGAAGCACAAGGAGAGGTGTGGGGTTCAGTGCCACAGAACCAGGATTTCCCTTTCCTTGTGCCAAAGTGGGGGCTGTTCTGGGGCTGCTTGCTGAGCCACCCCACTCTCTCTGTCTGCAGGAAGCCCAGCAAGTCCAGCTCCCACGCAGCCCCCACAAAGGGCCACCCCTCTGACCCCAACCCAGAGAGGTACGTACCAACCTCCCCCTGATTGCTGGGCACTCCGGGGGGGCTGTGGAGCACTTTGCTGATGGGGCTGGGCAGGACCTGGTGACACGGGGGTGCCGGGAGCTGAGAGCATCTCCCAATTTCCTTTTGTGCTTTGCCTTGAAGGGAGCCCAGCGCCGGGCGGAGCCCCACTGCACCCTCGAAGAAATCACCTCTGGATGGCAAGAAGGAGAGGTGGGGGCCCTGGGTTGGGCTGGGGGGGACTCCAGACCCACCACTCGGTCCCTATTGCTGTGCACTGACACTGGGCTGCTCCTGCCAGGAGGGACTCTGCCGACTCGCGGTCCTCAGCCGCATCTTCCTCTTCCTCCCCACAGAAGAGACCCTCAGGAGAGAGGTACGGAGGGGGCACCCCCAGCTCTGCATCTCCCAGAGATGGGCTCAGGGATGGGCGCTGTGGCGGTGGTGGCTGCCGGTGCCAACATCCCCACGCCTGGCACTGCTGGGGGTGCTCTGACCGTGGGACAGGTTTGCATGCCCCGTTGCTGGTGTTACCGCTGCCGTCCCCCCCATGTCACCCCCAGGAGACCCTCAGTGGGTGCCAACCCCTCGCCAGCTCCCAACAGCTCCCGGCGCAGCTCCAGCGACAGCAATGGAGACAGGTAGGACCCATCCGTCCCCCCATCCAGAGGCTGCCGTGCCCCCCAAGCTGTGCGGGATCCCAAATCCTCCCCATGCCTCCACAGAGCCAACAGCAGCAAGGGCAAAGCGGAGACACCACGGACCCCCAGCAGCCCCTCCTTCTCACCCAGCATCTGCCTCCTGCCCCCCTGTTACCTGACCGGGGACTCCGTGAGGGACAAATGCATTGAGATGCTGACGGCCGCGCTGCGCATGGATGGTGAGTGGGATGGGGGCGAGGGGTGTTTGGCCCCAAAGGGGAGGAAAAGGACATGCTGGGGGGATCTTGGTGAGGGATCTGGATGTGGTCATTGGAAGGGGTTAAGTTTTTGGAAGGACAAAGTTTTGGGCAGAGCCCCTGATAAGTTTCCATTGAGTTTCCATTGACTTTCCCACTGTGTGTCCCATTGGGTACCTGTTGGGTGCCCTATTGTGTGTCCCATTTTGTGTCCCATTGGGTGCCTCCCTGGGTGCCCCGTTGGGTGCCCCATTGGGTGCCTCATTGCATTTCCCATTATGTGCCCCATTGGGTGCCCCATTGAGTTTCCCATTGAGTTTCCACTGGAGGTTCCCCATTGGCTGCTTTGTTGGAGCTCTGTGGGTGCAGGATGAGGCCCTTCTGCTTCCAACCCCATCGTCACCCCCCTCCTCTCCCTGCAGATGACTACAAGGAGTTTGGTGTCAACTGTGAGAAGATGGCATCCGAGATAGAAGACCATATCCTTTGTGGTTCCCAGGCTGCTGCTGCTGCGGGGTCCTGGGGTGGGGGACAGGGACAATGTGGTAGAAACAGGGACAGGAATGGAGACAGGGACGAGAACAGGGTGTGAGGAGTGCTGCCAAGGCCTGCCTGGCCCCGCTGCCTGCAGAGGGAGCCCGGAGCCCATACTAAAGGCTGATGCTGAGCATCCCCAGCCTGCTCCATCCCATATGATCCCACCCTGGTGCTGCTTGTCCCAAATCCCTCTGCTTGGGGACCTGTCTTTCTCCTTAGGGAATGAAATAAGCGCCCCTTCCCAAGCCCAAGGCATCCTTACTGCTGTTGGGTGCCGGGTTCTGGTCCAGTGCAGCACTGGGCTGTTCCATTCTACTGGGACAGGGCCACCTCCTGATCATCCCCAACTTCATGCTTTGGGGTCTCCCCCTCGGCCACAATCAACCCCAGAGGCCATTCCTCCTTCAGAAATTTGCTTCCCTTGACTGGCCCCACATATCTTCCAGGAGTTGAAGAGCACGGACATGAAGTATCGCAACCGGGTGCGGAGCAGGATCAGCAACCTGAAGGACCCCAAGAACCCCAACCTGCGGAGGAACGTGCTGTGCGGGGCCATCGCGCCCGCCCTCATTGCCCGTATGACCGCCGAGGTGCACAGAGCTGTAGGGTTGAGGATGGGGTGCTCCATCCCCTGGGTGGGTTTGAGTCCTTCAGCAAGCGCAGAGCCCGGGATCGGGTTGGATATTAGGAAAAACCCAACGGCAGGGCACTGGAACAGGAGGCTCGGGGAGGTGGTGGGGTCACTCTGGAGGTGTTCAAGAGCTGTGGAGATGCGGCAGTTGGGGGCATGGGTTCACAGAATCACAGAATTGTAGGGGTTGGAAGGGACCTCCAGAGATCATCGAGTCCAACCCCCCTTGGCTGGGTTGGTTGGGTTGGACTGGGTCATCTGGGAGGTCTTTTCCAGCCTGAATGCTTCTACGAGTGGCCACGGTGGGGATGGACTGACGGTTGGACTTTATGACCTTAGAGGTCTTCTCTGATGGCCCTCAGCCCAAATCCTGCAGAGACAGGAGGATGAAGGCCTACGGGGGTTGGCACCCATGGGTGGTGACCAAAAGGTGCTGACCTGGTCCCCTTATGGCAGGAGATGGCCAGCGACGAGCTGAAGGAGCTGCGCAATGCCATGACCCAGGAGGCCATCCGTGAGCACCAGATGGCCAAAACGGGCGGCACCGTCACCGACCTCTTCCAGTGCGGCAAGTGCAAGAAGAAGAACTGCACCTACAACCAGGTGAGCCCCAGAGCTCCTCACACCCAGGGAAACCCAGAGATTTAGGGGAATCGTCAACGTCTGCTGACACGGCCGCCCGCCCCCTCTCCAGGTGCAGACACGCAGTGCTGATGAGCCCATGACGACGTTTGTGCTGTGCAATGAATGCGGGAACCGCTGGAAGGTGCGTAATGGGCTGGAAGGGGGGCTCAGCATCCCCCCAAAACCTCCCCTGTCTCATTTTAGGACGCTGGTCCCCCTCGTTGCCCCCAAAGCCCATTGTGGGCAGTGATGTGGTGCGGCCACACCGTGTGCTCACAGGACCCCAAAGCGGGGGTGGCAGGGCCTCCCCAGCACCTCCCAGCAGTGGGACCGGCTGCCCCCAACCCTGGGCTCTGCTTCCTTTGCAGTTCTGCTGATGACGCCCAGTGGGGCTGGAGGGGACGCGACATGGATGGGACGTGGTGACAGAACATTGGGGTGGAAATGAGAAGCAATGGGGTGGCCCCAGCCCCTCTCCCCCCCCCCCTCCTCCCCACTCCCCATCCCATTGCACTGCGTTCCCTAGAGCCTCCCACTGGTTTGCTCAGGAAGAACCCAATGAGTTTGAGCCTTTTGTACTGGGAACCTGGATTGGTGTGGTTTGGTTTGGGGGCAGGAGGAATGCTGCCCCATGGATGTAGGGCTGGGAAAGGGCCCCAAGCCCTTCCTTCCCCTTGTCCTGTGGAGTGCAATGGGAGGACATGGAGGTTGCTGCATCCCTCTGCTCCATGCCACATGGACTGTCCAGCCTGCACCTTGGGAAAGAAGAAAGGATGGGAGGAGAAGAGCGGAAAGAAAGACTCCAGCTATGGCAATAAAAGCATGAGCTGTCTCTAGCACCGAGTGCTTTCTGAAGGGAAAATCAGTGCCCGTGCCTCAGTTTCCCCCAGTTGCTCCTCTGCCGTGGGGAGGAGGTGAGGTGGGATTTAGCTCTGCATTGGGTTTGCATGGCCAGAGGTGGGGGGTCTCCATGGGCAGAGTGTTTGGGGGAGGGGAAGCACATCTCCAAAGGCTCAAGGATATTTATTGCCAGATTTGGATGCTATTACCCCGTTCTCCTGCACCTTGGTGGTTCTGAGAGGAGCCATGAACCTTCACAGCCCTGGGAAAACACCCTGGGCATTGGTACTTGTTAGCATACCTTGGTCATTAGCGACCCAAGAAGGCAATTAGTTCCACTTGTGAAATGTGGCTGCAATTAAGGAATACGGCGGATGAATAAAACATCGGTGCAACCTAAGAAAGGTCCAATCCATAGCAGGGAAAGCAAAGCCCCAGCACCCACCTGCGTCTGTCTGTCCCAAAGCAACGTGAGCGTATGTCCTGCCAGCACCGGGAGGTTGGGAACAGGTGATGGATTTATTGCTCTGCTCAGAATTCCTGCGCAGGGCTGTAAATAGCCATGGGCAGCTGCTGTGGGAGCTGAAGGGTGCAGGGGTGTCGTTGGGCAGGGGGCAGTGAGAGTCCCTCTGGCCACGTGCAGGGGTTGACGTGGGCTCTGGGCAGCTCTAGGGGTTGAGCCTCCAACCCATCCCATGGGGAGGCTGTGCACACCTGCGTGTGCTGGAAAACCCAGTGCCCAACTGAGGGCTTCCAAAGCAATGGCATTTGGGATCTCGTGTTTGGGGTCCGTGTCACCCCCTGAGGCCATGCAGGTGACATTCCCAGGGCTGTGCCCACACAGCTGGCAGCCCCCTCACCTGCTCAGCGTCCCCCTCCTGCTCAGGAGGTGACTAAAATGTGTTGAGTTCCCCCTCAGGGCTGCACCTGCAACATCTCACTGCTATGTACATCGAGGCCCTGTGGCTCCCAAAAAGCACCTCTACAGCATCTCTCTTCTCCCTCCCTCCCTCCCTCCCTCCCTCCCTCCCTCCCTCCCTCCCTCCCTCCCTCCCTCCCTCCACCCATCCATCCACCCATCCATCCCTCCCTCCCTCCCTCCCTCCCTCCCTCCCTCCCTCCCTCCCTCCCTCCCTCCATCCCTCCCTCCCTCCCTCCATCCATCCACCCATCCACCCATCCATTCCTCCATCCATCCATTCCTCCATCCATTCCCCCATCCATCTCTCCACCCCTCCACCCCTCCATTCCCCCATCCATCCACCCATCCATCCCAGCAGTGATGCTGCCCTTCTCTCCCACTCCTCCATCCTTTTCTTTTTCCCCCAGTCTTGACAAAAATAAGCAAATAAGCAAATAAATAAATAAATAAAATCAGTGCTGGCAGTTCGTTGGTTTCCATGACAACCCCATTTCCTGGTCCTTTCCCCTGCGGTCCCCAAGGCTCTGCAGTGATGGGCGCCCATCCGCGGGCTCGGAGCAGAGGAAGGGAAATCCATTCTGTGGGATTCTTGGGAATGAGGTGAAGCAGTGGGGGCTGCGTTGGGTCTGGGTGTCCCTGCTGCCCCCAGGGGTGCCCCCCACCCCCCTTTTGGCTTTTCACCCCTTTCTCTGGATGGGTGCTGCTTTGATTTTTCAGCTTGAGGTTGGGGACTCAGCACGGCCATAGGGCTGCATTGATGCACGCTGCCACGCTGGGCGCTGTGGGGGTTTAGGAGGGAGTGAGGACCTGGGGGCGGCTCTAAGCGGGGGGGTTGCACGCTGCGCAGTGCAGGGACACAGCTGCTGTTTACCCACACCTCCATCAGCAGTTTTTTCTCTGTCCTTAAAGGCCGGGAGGCTCTGACTTCGGGGGATGCACGAGGTGAAGAGCAGACCCCAAAGCCCCCATCCCCGATCCCAATGCAGCCACGCTCCTTGTCCTCCCGAGAAGATTTCCTCCTCCTGGAGCTCGTAGGCATCATTTCCACACAGCATCCCCTCTTGCGCCCCCTTCCCCCCCCTTCTCCCCATCCCCGTGCTGCACTGCCAGAGAATGGGATTCACACCTCTGGATGGGGACAAGAGCGCTGTGCCCATCTTTGCAGCACGTGATGCCCCTTCTTTGCTCCTGTTTGAAAATCAGGGGGGAAAAAAAATAATCAGTTTGTCACCTGCAACCTTTGTGAGGCGCCGGCGGCAGCGGGCTGAGCAGCAGGGATGCCATCCTGCAGTGCCACCCCGTCAGCCCCCACCCCTCCCTGGATGATAAAATGCATCTGCTGAGATAACCCCGACCCGGAGCTTTGCTTGGAAGGGTGAAACACATTGCATGGAAAATTACAGGATTTACGGGATGACGGAAGGTTTGCTTTCCCAAAAGCAGAGCCGGTGTGTGGTGATTCCCCTGCTTTGCTGACTCCACACAGCCTCCCCAAAATCTCAGCTTCGGCTCTGCCCCCAAATCCACAAAGCAGCCGCCCCCTGTTAGGTTAACCCCCATCCCTGAGCTCTGCAGGGCGACCTAAATAATGATGGGGGGAAGATTGCAGCAGCGTTGGCTTCCCCACCTGACGCTGCGCTCCTCCCCACCAGGGGCTCTCAGGCACTCAGCAATCAAGAGCAGCAGATTGATCTGTGGTGATCTCACGAAGCACCAGGCAGCTCGAGGGAGCTGTGTGTGCCCCCATTTATTTACTGGGGTTTGCCCTGCTCTGGGCTGGGAGCTCACCCTGATGTCCGGTCCCTCTGCATCCCATCCGTGCCATGCTCATAAAGGGAAAGGATTTGTGCTGCACAAGGGAAACGTTTGTGTGTTTTCCAGCCTGCCCGCATTGCCCCCAAAGCAGCATCTCAGCAAGCCTTGGCCATGCACAGCCAGCACAGCACGGCCCACGCTGACCCTACAGCTTTGTTTTGCTCCCTCTGCCCCTCGACTCCATTCCCCCGAGCTCCGGATGAGCCCCGACGCGGGGCTGCACCGCCCAGCACCAACCCTGCCTTCCAAACCCAGCTCAGAAACAGCTCGTCCTGCAGCAAACCCGTTATCAGCAGCAGCTCCGAGTCTGGCAGGGTCAGCAAGCGCCAAGGATGCAAACGTTAATTAATTGCACTCTGCAAAGCAGCCTGGCCGTGCAGGGTGCGTAATTAGGGAGCGAACCACAGAGGGTTGTGGAGCTGAGCTCCTGCTTTTGGGGGGGGTGGGGTTGGTTTGCGGCCCCAGTGTCACCTGCTGGGCCGGCACCACCTCGCTGCCCTCCACCTGGCAGCAGGACGTGGCATTTCCCGAGGGCAGGGAGATGAGTGCGTGCGGAGCGGAACTGCTGGCGAAGGGCGATGCGGAGCCGCGGAGCCTCGGGGGGAATCGTGCGCTGATGCTCTTACAGCGCTGCTGCCGCCGCCGTGACTCATCCCGGCCCGCCGAGGATGCGCTTGGATACGGAGGAAAGGAGAAGCACCAGGAGAGAGAATGAATGCTCTGCTCAGAAGGCACCTCCGCTATGGAGAGGGAAAAAAGTCCCCCTGCCGACTGCCCGTGGCTCCAGCCCCATGGCCACGTGCTGCCAGCCCCGGCCACGTCCCCCAGTGCCACCAGCCCTCCTCCAGGCACGGACGCACCGCCCCACAGCGGCATCCAGAGCCTGAGCCCTCTGTGCGAAGGCTCTTCCCAGTGCCCACCCTGCAGTCTGCGCCGGTGCAAGTGGAGACAGTTCATCCGGGTGATGGGTTGGTAGAACTGTGCTGCACCCATGGGCACAGCTCTGCACCTACATCTGTGGGTACTGCTCCTGCATCGAGGGGTTTCACCCCTACATCTATGGATACAAATCCTACATCCGTGGGTACCACCCCCACATCCCTAGGTATCACTCTTACACCTATGGATACCATTCCTGCATCCATGGGTGCAGCTCTTACATCTATGGGAATCACCCCTACATCTATGGGCATCACTTCTGCATCCGTGGGTATCATTCCTACACCTACAGGCACCACTCCTGCACCTATGGGTACAGCTCCTATACCTATGGGTACAGCTCCTGCACCTATGGGTACAGCTCCTATACCTATGGGTACAGCTCCTGCAACTATGGGTACAGCTCCTGAATCTGTGGGTGCTGCTCCTGCATCACTGGGTGCCACTCCTGCATTGCATCCATTCACCTGCCCACGTTTTGCTGCACATTGGTCATGCAACCTCAGAGCCATGGAATGGGTTGGGCTGGTAGGAACCCAGCTGCCTTTCTGCAGGAGGAAGGGCTAAAAAAAAATGATGAAAACCCTTGAATCAGCATCACTGCAGCTAAGCCCGTGGGTTCCCATGGCTCACCCATGCTGCTGGGTGCATTGGAGCTACAAGAAGGGCTCTGCACATCCAACACAGCCTCCCCAAACCGCTGCTTCCCATTAAAGCCAGCCGGGACTGCGGGTGCTCCACATTTCTGCCCAAACTCAACTCACAGCCAAACACTCCCATGCTCTGACTTCCCCTTCTCCCAAAGCCAACCCCATCGGCGCAGGGAGAACAGCTGCAGGCACATGAATAAGTAAAGGGGAGAGCCTGGAGTGTGGGGTGGAAAATGGGATGGGAACAGAGCGCAGCTCGACGGGGGAGCAGTGGGGATGGATCTGGGTTAGTGCTGACCTGAATTCCCCACATCAAAGCCCACATCCCTTCCTTCCCCGGGGGAGGTGGGTGCGTGGGCTGAGGATGCAGGGACCGAGAAGCCACAGCTGAGCATCCTCGTGTCTGGGCATCGGGGTGGGGAGGCAAAAAGATAAAGGGAATGCTTTGTATGCCTTCCCCTGTGAGCAGGAGAGGGGTGAGCCGGGGGTCTGACAGGTCCCCCATGCTGGGGGGCAACGCACGGACATACAGCCTGTGTGCAGCCGAAGGGAGGCAGACACACAGCTGTGGTGATGGCCTTTGGAAGCTGTGCCTCTGTCGTCCCCCCCCCCTTGGACGTCTCGCTGCCCGATGACTCACTGCATGTGAATGCTGCAACGCATGGAAGCAGCGCAGGAGGGGGGAGCAGCTCCCCAAATCTGGGCAGCCTCTGCCAGTGTGCAATCAGAGCTCCATTGTCAGCCTGAAGGGGGGTGGGGGGGGGTGTGTGAAAATACCAAAATAAGCGACAATCAGAGAAAAACAAATCTCCCATAGGGACCGATGGGTGCGCAGTGCTGGCGGTGCCCTGCGCCCTTCCCTGCTACGGGGCCAGGCACGATGTTGGGAGGGGCGGGGAGAGGGTTTGATAACCCCCACTCTGAAGCAACCACCTTCATTTCAGGCTGATTCTTAGGTGTTTTTCACGGGGATGGGCTGTAGGCAGAACCACCGATGCATCCTGCATCGGGGCAGGCTGGCGATGCCCACTAGGAGGTGAGAGCACCTCGGGGACACGGGCGGCATCGGTGACACCACCGCCATCTGCAGCAGCAACGCACCGGGCGGGGGGTCCCCGTGCAGCCCCCCGACCCCAAGCAGCTCCGGAGGGCTTTGGATGCCCAAAGATACCGAGCGAGGCAGGGAAGGAGCTCAGCTGCTTTGGTCTCCCCTGACGCCGGGCTTTGTTCTCTCCCAGCAGCTGCCCCGAGAGGTAGGAGAGCACTCGGAGCTGTTGACGTAGGAAAACAAACGGCGGAGCTCAGCCCGTGTTCCTCCTCAAGGCTGAGTGCCGGTGTGGGAAGGGCTCAGCGGCTGCGGAGCTCCTCAATGCCTTTCCTCAAACCCCAAAGCATCCCGAGAGCTGCGGGGTGTGGGGTGATGTGCTGCTCCCACCCCGGGTCCGACCCACAGCCTGCAGAGCTTTGGGGGGAGCAAATATCCCCACCAAAACGAGCTGCACCCTCAGCTGGGCGGCGTGGGGTGCCTCCATCCCGCTGACCTCTGGGGTTCCTCACACCCCGCGAGAGGAGCACAGGTCCCCCAGCACAACCCATTGGGTTCCCAGACCTGTTGGAGCACCGATCCCATTTGGAGCCCTGATCCCCGTTCAGAGCTCTGACATCGTTTGGAGCCCCGACCCCACCTGCAGCCCCGTTCCCATTTGGAATCCCGATCCCTTTTGCAGCCCCAATCCCGTTCAGACCTCCAACACCATTTGGAGCCCTGTTCCCATGGGCAGCCCCGGTCCCATACGGGGCCCCCAGCTTCTCTGTGGGGACAGGGGCTGTTTGCCCACCCCACCCCATTCCTTCTCCTCTCCCACACCCGTCCTCCTCCCCTCCCCAGCCTTCTTGCAAACAAAAGAAAACAGGATCAGTATCGCAGTTTGCACCGAACCCGATGTTCCCCAGCCCTGCGACCCCCGGGGATGTTCGGGGCCCCTCAATGACTTCGGAGGAAGGCAGCAGGGAGTGGGATGGGGCAACAGGGAGCGGGTGTGGGGGCTCTGCAGGAAGAAGGGGAGATGCAGCAGGAACCGGGGGAGGTCCGGGAGGGACGAGGTGATGTAGGGAACCGGGATCGGAGGCAGCAGGGCCACGGTGTGGGGGGTGCAACAGGGATCGAGGTGGGGGCGGCAGGGACCGGGATGGAGCAGGGACCGGGGGGAGGGCTGGGCTGCGGCAGAGGGCAATAAAGATTCGTGCTGGGAGGGGTCTGGGATGCAGGTAGGGACCAGGAGGGTGCGGGGGGAGGCGGCAGAAGACGGCAGGGCCGCCCCCGGCCCCACGTGGCTCGGAGCACACGGCGGCTCTATAAGGAGACCGCGGGAGGCGGCGGCGCCGGGCGGGAGCGGGACTCGAACTCGCGGCTTTGGGTCTGCGCGGTGCGGGCGCTGCGGGGCATGGAGCTGAACACGGAACTGCCCACGGAGCCGCTCGCGGTGTGGGATAACCGCACAGCATGGGATGCCCTGCCCGGAACCAGCGGCAATGAGACGGGACCGCCGAGAACCAAAAACGCCACTTCCATCCTGATCGCCATCGTCATCACCGCGCTGTACTCGGTGGTGTGCGTGGTGGGGCTGCTGGGCAACGTGTTGGTGATGTACGGCATCGTGCGGTGAGAGCGGGGCTGCGGGAGCGTGTAAAAGGCGGGGTGTGAGAGGGCGATGAGTGCGAGAGCAGCGGGGCTGTGCTGCGCTCCAGGGGACCGCGGGAGCGCGGCTGGGGACGCGCCGGGTGCGGAGAGCCCCCGGGGGCGCCCAGCTGGGTGTGATGCGGCCACGTGTGATCACACACGTGTGTGCAAGGAGCGGAGGTGAGAGGGGGCGCAGACACAGAGCAGCTGTGTGTGCGTGAAGTGGGGCTGCGGGAGATGGTATCCGGGGGTCCCGTTCCCCTCCCTCCTGTAGGATCCACTTGCTGCCCTTCGTGGCTGGGTGGGACCACAGAGAGCCGTGCGTGTCCCCCCCCATCCCTACAGAACGGGGCAGCTCTGTGGACCGCAGGAGCCCTGCCAGCAGCTGGGGGTTGTGTGGGATTCCCCGTTTTGTCCCGTTTCCCCTCCAATCCCGGCACTTCCATTGCACGGGGTCAGCGGTGTGACCTTCCCAGCTGGCTCCTGGGGCCCCCGGAATCGGTGGTGTGAGAAGGAACGGCATGCAAACCCAATGGCAAAGCTCAGAGGAGGGACAGCATCCCCGTGGAACAAAGGCAGCTCCTTCCCGCAGCCCTGTGCCGGGCGGGGGGCTCAGACACAGCGCCAGCAGGAGTTTTTCACCCACCCGAAGCAGCTGTACAGTTGACCCTGGAGAGAAAAAAAGCAGAAATCATGGGGAAGCACGCAGTGAGGGATGCACATGGTCAGCCCCCTCCAGCTGCCTGGAGCAGGGACGGCATTTTGAGATAGAAAAAGCCTGAATGTGCAAACAGCATCCTCGTCAGCAAACTCATACGGTCACCTCATTGCAGCCTGTGCTTAACGAACGCAGCCTGGTGCAGCAGCCAGAGCACATAGCCATGATTTCAGGCCCCCCACTCCCTGACCCAGACGCTGTATCCCTGGGGGATGGGAGTGCATTGCACTCTGAGCCCCTCTGATGGTTCTTGGAGGGCTTCTCTGGGGTTTGCTGCACGAGGTGGGGGCTCAGCCTCGCAAAACTGAAGGTCTCAAAGCTTTTGGCATCTGTGTGCATTTGGCAGAATGCAGGCTAAGGACAGAGCAGTTTGCTATATGGGCGGGTTGCTCTGCGTTGGGTAGGATTTACAGGGGAAAGCTGCAGGGGATGGGGCTGTCAGTGGGACTGCAAGCACAGTCTGGGTCCAGATCCCTCTGCAGGGGGGTTTGTGGCTGGAGTGCATCAGCAGGGCTTGGAGACATGGGGACCTGGGGATGTGGAAACATGGGGACCCCATTCCCCAGTGTGCTGTGGGTAACAGTGATGAGCACATGCAGGACCCTGTGCACAGCCCAACACCTCCATCCCTCCACCCTGGAGCCCATCCAAGCCAAAACCCAAAGCCCAGAGCAGCCAAAATGGGAGCCCATGTCCAGCACCCAGCCACCATCCAACAGATCGCACTGTCTATAGTGTTTAATCCCCCCCTGGAAGCACTGGTGACACTGGCAGCCCGGAGGGGAGGCTCACCACCCTGGACCCCCCCACTGGGCTGAATCCTTCCCCAAAACCCTCTGCAGGAGGGGGCACATCTGGCAGCAGCTGCAGAAGCGCTTACCCAGCACTGCGCTGCGCAGCCCGAGTCACACGTTTGTCCCCTTTGTGCAAAAAGCAGAGAGCAGAGAAGTGTGAATCTACCTGGAATGGCTATTTTTAACCTGGGTGAGCCAAAACAAAAACTGACAGCAAACAGAAATCCTCAGCTTTTTGTTTAACCCAGAAGGAGACGTTGCTGAAACGTGCATTCACCGACAGAGCAATGGCACGGGAAAGGGAAACGTCTCAAGGAAATTTCAACTTCACGTTGTGCTTAAAGAGCAAATTCAGATGAGATTTCTTCCCTCCCCGCCCTCCCCCAGGCGAGGGGCTGCAGCAGGAATGTGCTCACTGCTGTGCAGAGCCCCATTTCTGCAGCTCCATCTCTGACAGCACAAACCTGGGGCTGCATCCCTCCGGTGGGGTCTGATGGTGGATGGTGGGGAAAAGCAAAGGAAACGGAGCCCTGCCTTGCCCCAATTTGCTCCTTGCATGATGGAGTCGTTCTCTAAGCTGAGCCCCAACAGTCCAAGGATCATCTCCCCCCACGTCCCAGAGCCAAATCTGTCATCCACAGTGCAGCACCCTCCCCCAGTTCTCAGCCTGACCCCCTATGGATGCTGCGAGCAGTTTTATCCAGGCATGGAGATGCTTTGCTAATCGATTAGGGGGCACCTTAATGAGCTGGAGGCTGCAGAGGATGCTCTGAGATATGGGGGATACCTGGGAAGGAGCGCATGGAGGGGATGGAGCTGCAAGCACAGTCCTGACCCCAGCACCCCACAAACAACCTGGTGGCCTCCCAGAGCACTGTGACCTTTGGGGACCTTCAGCTCTCAGCACCGGGTCCAGGCACTGCTCCTATCACTGCGTGATGAGGACCAGAGCTCAGCAGCAGAGCCAACGTCCCCATGTCCCTGTGCCATGCGTGGGGCCAGGCTTCCCCAAGGGCTCCCATGGAGCAGCTCCAGCCGTGCTGATGGTGCTGCTGATGGTGCTGCTCCCAGCTGGCCTCTTTCAGGGGGTAATCGATCCAATTTCTGCAAGGAAACTCGACAGGGAAGCAGGCTGGATAATCACGATTTACTGGGTGGAAAATCAGATAGAGGAGGTTTCAGGAGGTAAAGGACATTGTGCAACTGATTCGGGGAAATGGAGTAAATCGATTTAATTGGAAAAGAGACTTATTTGAAAAGCTCTTTGGAGTTGCTTTGACCTCCAAGTAGAGGCAGGCAGATGAATGAGCGTTGTTTCCATGGCCAGGCGTGTGGGAGAGGCTCCTTTGGCTTCACCCAATGCAGCAGCACGTCCCCAGCCCCAGCCCATGTGCCCAGATGGGCACATAGAATCATTACAGTTGGAAAAGACCACTAAGAACATCCAGTCCAATCTCAACCCATCCCCCCGTGCCCACTCATAGAATCACGGAGTCACTCAGGTTGGAAAAGACCTCCAAGATCTCCGACCCAACCCCAACCCAACCCCCCTCAGTGCCACATTTGCTCAGCGATTCTCCCCACCCCACTCAAATTCGATAGGAAACCAAACCAGGAGCATTTCTGGTTCCCTGAGCGCCCGCCAGCCCCCACCTCTGCCCTCCCCTTCAGGTACACCAAGATGAAGACAGCCACCAACATCTACATCTTCAACCTGGCGCTGGCCGACGCGTTGGCCACCAGCACGCTGCCCTTCCAGAGCGCCAAGTACCTGATGGAGACCTGGCCTTTTGGGGAGCTGCTCTGCAAGCTCGTGCTCTCCATCGACTACTACAACATGTTCACCAGCATCTTCACCCTCACCATGATGAGCGTGGACCGATACGTGGCCGTGTGTCACCCGGTCAAGGCACTGGATTTCCGCACACCAGCCAAAGCCAAGGTCATCAACGTCTGCATCTGGGTGCTCTCCTCTGTCATTGGGGTGCCCATCATGGTCATGGCGGTCACCAAGTCAAAAGGCAAGTGAGCTTTTGAGGAAAGGTCCCATCTGTGCTTCCTGGGGTGACACTGCTGAGCCACTCGGTCCTGTCCATGTTTGTGCTCCGTTGGAGGTCGTCCCTCCATCACGACCGTGGTGGAAAACCAGCGTGGTGCTGTTTTCCATTTTGGTTGCAGAGGTTGGAAACAGTCCCAGGTGTTCACTGCCGGGGTGCAGATCGGGTGCCAACGCCAGGGCTTGGGGTATGATGGGTGTACTGGCTATACAGCGAAATCCTCAGTGAGTCTGCAGCTCCTGTTTGGTGGCTGCTGGGAGAAATCTGGGCATCCTGCAGAAGCAATCAGTTTCAGTGGAAGGTGACAGGGGGATGCGCCCAATGCAGGGGTTGGGATGCTGCAAAAGGCTCTGCAGAGAACGATCCCCAGTTTGGTGGCACCTCCTGCATCCCGCAGGCACCCCACAGAGCTCCAGGGCAGTCTGCAATGGGATGGGCACGCATCTCCTGGTGGTTTTAGCATGGATGGAGATGCTCTGCCACCACGGAGCAGAAGCATTCAGTTCCCAGCAGACGCTCCATCTGCTCTCCCTTGTTTTCATCCCTCTTCCAGCAGATGGAACAGTGCTGTGCACGCTGCAGTTCCCCGACCCTCCCATCTACTGGGACACGGTGACCAAGATCTGCGTCTTCATCTTCGCCTTCATGGTGCCCATCCTGGTCATCACCATCTGCTATGGGCTGATGATCCTGCGCCTGAAGAGCGTCCGTCTGCTCTCAGGCTCCAAGGAGAAGGACCGCAACCTGCGGCGCATCACCCGCATGGTGCTGGTGGTGGTGGCAGCCTTCATCATCTGCTGGACGCCCATCCACATCTTCGTCATCGTCTGGACGCTGGTGGACATCGACAAGAAGAACCCCTACGTGGTGGCCAGCCTGCACTTCTGCATCGCGCTGGGTTACACCAACAGCAGCCTCAACCCCGTCCTCTACGCTTTCCTGGATGAAAACTTCAAGAGGTGTTTCCGCGAGTTCTGCCTGCCCTTCCGAGCTCGTGTGGAGCAGAACAGCTTCTCCAGAGCTCGGAACACCACGCGGGAGCGCGTCTCCACCTGCGCCCCGTCGGACGGCCGCGGCCAGCCGGCATGACTAGGCGTGGGTGAGCAGCGGGGTGCTGGGGAGCCGCGCTCAGAGGTCACCCAGGAGACGACCACAGAGCTTTAGCCCTGCTGGGACTGAATGCAGACAGACTGCGGAGAGTTTTCTTTTTGGTGGGGCTCGTTGAGCCATGAGAGGACGCCCACCGCACGCGTAGGGCTTGGGCTGCCTTTCTGCCTATGGAAAACCCATCGGTGAACCATCTAGTAAATCCATTGGTTTACTGGAGACCTCCAAACCAACTCTGGTGCCAGAGAGGACTTTTGAGTTGATACTACTGCTGCGTTTTTGGGATCTCACTGGCAACCCTGCCCACGGGTGCAAAGCTGGCAATGCGGGCGCAGCATCCCCAGCCCCACGGCAACGCTGCATTCCTGCATCCCACAGGGCAGCTCCCATCCGTCTGCTGCCAGAGACAGCCAGCCCGAGGAAGATCTCATTACAGAGCAATTGGTGGGGACTTGAGGAGTTTCTCGCAGCGCTAACGCGATTAGGACGGCGCATCCATCCCTCGTCCTCTCCAGCACTGACATTTTATGCACTCGCAGCCACTCGCGAGGCAGAGCCCAGCCCAGGGCTGGGGTTTTGTGCTCAGCACCACGCCGATGGAGCCCCGTTCTCCAGCAGCACCTCGGTGGGAGCTCATCTGCAACAGCCATCAGCCCTGGGGCTCTGCACTGCGTTACCACCGCTAAACAGGGACAGATGCATCCCTGGTGCCGCTGACCTTCCGTCCCTTCCACCTCCTGCAGCAGCTCTGTGCCCATGAGGGCACACAGCCCACGGAGGATGGGGCTCAGAAGCAGCACTAATGGCTTTTATTGGACAAATTGATGGTGCTGGAGGAAGCAGGCGGGCGCGCGGGTGCACCTGGGGCGCGTGGGCTGGAAGGAGAGGCTGCCTCTTGGCTCTGTTTTTTTTCCAGTTGCATCAATTGAGCCTAATGAAGGTCATTACCTCTCCACAACAGCCTTACCTTGCTGCAGAGCTGCTGGCGATTGCAGCCTGCCCCTTTGCAAGGCAGAGCTGACGAGGCAACGGAGACCAATTTCTTCTTGGAAGGGCCAAACGGAGCAAAATTTTGGGTCTCAAATCAAGGATCACTGGGGCACCCTCACAACCTGTCTGCAGTGCATCCCTCCCAGCTTCGTCTGGGCTGAGCGTCAGCCCCGTGTGGGGTTTGGGGTGTCCTAAAGGGTCAGGATGTGCCTGTATGATTGGGCTGTCCTTGTATAGTTGGGATGCCCCTGTAGGGTTGGGGTGTCCCAGTAGGATTGGGATGTCTCTGTAGGGTTAGAATGTCCCTGTAGGATTGGGGTATTCTACAGGATTGGGATGTCCTGCAGGGTTGGGGTATCTCTGTAGACCTGGGACATCCTGTGTGGTTGGGGCATCCTGCAGGCTTTGTGATGTCCTGCAGGGTTGGGGTGTCCATGTAGGACTGAGGTGTCTTTGCAGGGTTAGAACGCCCCTGTAGGATCGGGGTGCCCTGTGGGATTGGGATTTCCCTGTAGGGTTGAAGTACCCTGTAGAACTGGGTCTGGTTGGGTTGGGATGTCCTGGTGTGGTTGGAGTGTCCCTGAAGGATTGGGATGTCCCATAGGGTTGGGATGTCTTTGTAGGTTTGGGATGTCCTGTGGGGTCGGAGTGACACAGGACTGGGGTGTCCCTGCGGGGTTGGAATGTCCATATAGGATTGGTGTGCTCCTGAAGTGTTGGAACGTCCCTGCAGAGTTGGAATGTCCCTGTGGGATTGAGATGCCCTGTATGATTGGGGTGTCCCTGTGTGGTTGAGCTGCCCCGGGGCTCTGTGTACTGCAGCACAAGGGGCACGTGGGGGAGGTGACCCCACCATCACAGCTCCATCCATGAGGCCACAGTGCTGAGGACCATTTCCCACCCCGCAGGGCCCCGCCGCTCTCTCAGCCTGCTGGAAAATGTGCTGCAGTGCCCTTAAAGTGGGTTAAAAGGCTCTTGGTCATTATTTTTTAAACTCACCCACACTCCGGCAGATGCAGGAGGGGGAAAGAGAAAGCAGAGGAAGAACTTAACCCTGCTTCCACTCCAGTCAGGATGCTGACGGGGGGGCGCCCTGCACGCTTATGCATACATTTATATAGATGTACATGGCTCGATCTACAGGCAGACCCCGCGTCCCCATCCCTGTCCCCTCTGCTGTGTCCCAGGGATGGCGCTGCTGCCCCCAGCCCTCGTCCCTCGGTGCCATTGCTGTACAGGAGCTGCACCTGCTGGGAAAGAAAAGAGAGCCGAGAGCTTCCAGCGCCGCTTCCGTTCCCCAGAGCCGAAAACGAGAGGGGATGCTTTGAGGGGGGGGACAGATGAGGAGGGTCTGTGCCCCCCCAGGGCCGCCGTACGGGGGATCTGAGCGCACAGCGGCACCGATGGGTCCTTCTGTGCTCATTATTGCAGCGGCACAGCACCCAGCCCGAGTAATCTAAATGCAAATGAGGATTTAGAGCAGGAGCGAATGGAAACGGGCGTCGGAGCCGGCGCTGAACGAGACGTCGGGGTTTTTTTTTTCAAGCCTTTATCGCTTTCTGTCACCTCAATGGGCTCAGAGATGGGGAGCAGCAGAACCCGGAGCGCTCCGGGGGTGTTGATGGAGGAGCAGAGGCTGAAGGATGCAGCGATGGCAGGGCACTGAACGGTGCCTCCCCACGTGCACCCAGCTCCAGAGAACAGCATCTGCAAATCTGCAACCCGAGGAGACGTTTGCTATTTTATTTTTCCTTTTTTTTTTTTTTTTCCTGTTTTGCTAATTAATCCATTAAATAATGAGCCCTCATGCAGCACACTTGATTCCAACGTGTGTGATTGATGACGCGGCCGCTGGGCTCTTTGTCTGCAGCAATGCCATAATTGCATTATTACGCACATGGCCATGGCTTCGCCGTGTGGATGCAGAGCTCTCCCACCCCCCACAGCAGCCCAGGCTGCATCCCGGCTCTCAGAGACACTCCTGGCTTCACTTCGAAACCCAAATCGTCGTGAATAATGACTGAGGCTTTCCGTTTTGTCTCCCTTTCTTTTTTCCCAGCTGCAAACCCTGCACAGCACCAGCGCACGATGGCGCAGCCGTGAGCTGGATGCGGTGGCTGCCTTCTCCCCACGGCTGCCACACAGGGGGCTCAGGGAGGCGATGCTGGCTGTGCCAAGGCTGAACCCCACGGTGCAATGGATGCACGTTTCTGCCTCTGCTTTTGGGTGCAAGCCCCAGCCGTGCACCAAACCCAGACCCCATATAGGGATGGGGAAAGGCTCTTCCTCCCTCTATCCTACCCCGGTGCCCAAATTCCTCCTCCTTTATCCTCCCACACAGCAAAGCCACGCTAATGAGACGTTTCCCTTTCCTCAGTTACGCTGTTTTCCTCCACCCTCTCCATCCTTGGAGGCCCATCCTTCCCCAAATCCCGCACGGCATCCCATTGAAGCATCACTCCTGCTCCCAAGACAACGCGAGTTGATTCATCGCTGCTGATAAATTTAAACTCTTTTGTTTGTGCCGTTGTTCTCCCCATCCGTGTTTTCCTCTCTTTCTCCATAAAGCCCCCTCACTCTGATGAGCTGCAGGCTCCTCGCTGGCTGGGGACGTTCCCTGCCAGGAACAGGATGGGAAATGCTGGGGTTTGTTCCCAAATGACTGCAGCAGCTCTGGACTTGGCGTCCATGCAGGGCAGTGGCACCAGCCCAGTGCTGCACGTGCTGCAATGTGCCCCCAAACAGGGGCTTGCGGTGTCCAAGATGCTGAGCTCAAGCCCTCACCTCTCGTCCTTCCTAAGAACGTTTGCCACCTGGTCAAGAGGACAGCATTTCAGAGGCATTATCCTCTTTGGGAGGCATTCACACCACCAAGGAATGCATCAGGAATCCAAACCCAGGTTTACCAGTGACTTAACCCAACCCAACCCCATCCAATCCCAAACCAAATCCCATCCGACCCCATTCCATCCCAACCCAAACCCCACCAGTCCCTGTTCCAATCTCGACCCCAACCTCCTCCCATCCCAACACAAATTCCATTCAACCCCATCCCAATCCCACCCCCAACACAAATCCCGTCTGATCCCATCCAAATTCCAACCCCAATCCGTCCAGACTCCATCCCCACCCTAAATCCCAACCCCAATCTCATCCCATCAAACCCAAATCCCATTCAATCCCATCCCAATCTCACCCCCAAGCCCATCCCAATCTCCAACCTAAATCTCATTCCATCCCATCCCAATCCTAACTCAAATCCCATCCAATCCCATCTGATCCCATCCCAATTCCAACCCCAACCCACCCAGACTCCATCCTACCCCCAACCTAAATTGCACCCTAACTCAATCCCAACCCCAATCTCATCCCATTCAACCCAAATCCCATTCAAACTCATCCCAATCCCATCCCCAACCCCATCTCAATCTCCAACCTAAATCTCATGCCATCCCACCCTAATCCCAACTCAAATCCCATCTGACCCAATTTCCAACCCCAACCCCATCAGACTGGAGCTGCCTCCTTCACCCCCTGCTTCCACACACCCTCCTTCCCAGCACAGCCCTGGAGGATCCCCATGTCTCCCTCGATTACATCCCTCCCCATCTCTGAGCTATTAATAGGGGCAGCGAGGTGACGCAGGCAGACGCACAGGGGAAGGAGCCACCCCAGCCCTGTGTCACAGCAGCGTTAGCGGGCGCAGAGAAGGGCTGCAAAGCACAAAGGGGGAGGAGGGGGAGGGTTTGCTATTTTTGCTGGAAGGGGTATAAAAATAACAGTGCTGTTCCCCCACCGGGTCACGCTGGGTGATGGAGGAGCACTGAATGGAGGGTGCTGGTCCCCAGGAGCAGCCTTAGGTTGGGGTGAGCGCTGCTGGCTCAGCCTGCGTTGGTGGTGATTGGAGATGATGCGTGGGTCAGACAAAAAGCTGCTCTGTGGTGGTGGGAGAGGAGCAGAGCTTCGTGCTCAGCCCCTCATTGCACCTCCAGGCTCATCCTTCCCAGCCCAAAACGTGCAGAGCAAATGGGCAGCGAGCCCCCCACAGCATCCCACCAAACTCCCACCCCCAGCTGGAGCCTCATTAAGGAACCTGCTCCCTAATGAACACCCAACAGACACCAGAGGTTGGGGCCACGCCACGATGCCACCCATCAGCTTTGACACCTCAACTCCAGCCCCTACCAGGATCTGTTCCGCCCCAGCTCCCAATGGTGTCAGAAACCATCGTGGGGTCAGCAGGACCCCGTGGGGACCCTGCCCTCCTCACTGCCATCCCCGGTGCTCCTCGCACTGCTGCCATCCCGCGGCAGAACCCAACAAGTGCATACAGCCCCGAAGCGGCACAGCGTGAGATGGCACCGCCACCCGCAGCGCCCTGCCCTGCTCAACGCAGAGGGAAACACAGCACTTATCAAAACTCCATTTATTCCAAACGTTTAGAGGTTTTCTTCTTTTCCCCCTCCCTCTCTTCCTCAATCAACCAAAATACTTTACATTTTCTTTAAAAAAATTCAACGTTAGCCACTGTACAGCTCCCAGGCTCCCGACCAGCCCCAAGCACACACAGCTTCCCTCCCCCTATTGCTATAACTTAAATGTATAAAATCCATCCTCGCAGTGCCTCCCTTCCCAGTGCAGCTACCTGGAAGGCAACACGGAAACAGAAGACGGGGCACCTGAGAAGGCTCTGGGAGCCCTCTGCCTTCCCTCACCGTGGTTTGGGAGACAGCAGAGCAGGGGAGCAGCTGCCCAATGTGGGGCTGGTGGCAGGAGGAGACGCCCGTGGGCCGCGCGATCCCACTGCGCCCCGACGGAGTGATCAGCTCCGTGCCTTGTCCTTGACCAGCAGCACTGTGTGTTGGCCTCCGCTGGACACAGCCAGGACCAGGCGGTTCTCCAGCTGTTTCCCTGTCATCTCCACGGGGCTCCAGACATCCTCCTCTTCACCCGTTCCCAGCTGGTGGTTGGTGCCCATTCCCCACGCGAATGCCCGTCCTGCAAAGGAGATGATGTGAGTTTGGGCTTTGGGTAAAAACAGCATCTGGAGCTGGGCAAAGGGGGGAAGCAAAGGGTTCCAGAGGGGCAGGCAGGGGGGGGAGAGAAGGGAGGAAGCATTTGGGCTTCCCATGGAGCAGCGTTTCATTGCACAGACTTCCTTATAAAGCCAGCACCTTGCCCCCAAGGAGCAACACCAACATGCTGCTTGTTCTCACGCCACAGCAAATCCTTCCTGCAGCTGCAGATGCTGCACACAGCCCACAAAGAGCTCCCAAGTTCACAGCTCGGGTCTCTGACCAGCCCCACTGGGTCAGCACGCTCTGACAAACCCCTCTGTCAAGTGCCCACAAAAACACGTGAGCAGCTGCTGCCCCTGGGCTGCAAAAACGTGGGGAATGGGCTGAGTCCCAACCCAGTGTGTGATGGAGCTCCTGGAAGGGATGGGCTGGGCAGAGCCCCGGAGGGGTGGATGAGGGTACAGGGCAGCTCCTGAGCCCCCCATGGCAGGGAGGCCGCAGCACTCACCATCACTGCTGACAGCATAGCCGACCGATGCGCCACATGCGACGGAAGAGATGCTGGGGAGGTCTGGGATGACAGTGGGTGTGCTCTTCTCTTCTGCCCCTTCCCCGAGGCCCAGCCGGCCGTACTCAGCCCTGCCCAGGCTGTAAGCCTTACCTAGGGCACAACAGAGAGCAGGAGAGGTGAAGTGAGGAGGGCAGAGACCACAGGAAGCTGGAGCCAGACCATTCCTGCCCCAGGTCTGATGCTGGAGGAGCTGGGAGCATCACTCCTCCCCACCACATCCCTCAGCAAACCCTCGATCTGACCCTGGGCTCCCCAGTGGGATACAGGACTCTAGGAAGGGGGTTTCTGTCATCATCCCTGCACTTTGTTTCAAATTTGAGCCACCTTTTCAACAAGAGTACATTTCTGCAAAAGCCAAACAGCACCTCCAACAGCTCGTCGCAGACACAACCGCCGTGCTGCCTCAAGCACCAAGGACTCAGCGCGTTTCAGCCTTTCACCCTCACCCCAACATCTCCCCCAAAGGACTGGGATCCCCGGGAGCCCCGCTCTGCTCGGCAGCCCCTCCATCCCACTGCTGCTCACCCTCTGAGTCCACGCACACGGTGTGGTGCTGCCCGCCAGAGAACCCGACCCAGGACTTGGTGGAGTTCTTGAAGGATGTCAGGTTCTGTGGGGAGAAGCAGGGCTCGGTGCTCTGGGTCCCTGCAGGGCGAGATGCACAAAGCCCAGCACATCAGGCACAGCACTGAGCCACCCTCACAGGGCTGATCCCACTGATGGCAGCCCAGCCCAGCCCTGCTCCCCCAGTCCCAGTTATATTTCTCCTCACATCCAGCAGCTGAAGGGGCTGGGAATTAAACCCAGAGCCCCAAGCGCAATTTCCAGCTCCCACACGTCCTGCAATGGGCACTGGGTGTGCATGGTGGGCTCAGGGCATTTTGGAGCCCCAGCAAAGGCAGGAGATCTGCAGGGACACAAACAAATCTCACCCAGCTGGTGGTAGTTGGAGAGGCCGAACCCATAGATGTGTCCTTCCCGTGTGATGGCAAAGGTGAAGTAAGCCCCACAGAAGGCATCCTGGAAGCGCATCTTGCCTTTGCCTCTGACAGGGACACGCTGGGGGACCAGCAGGCGCTCTGGGCACAAGAAACAAGGCATCATAGGAGAGCTTATGATTTACACTCTTTTCCTCTGCTCTCCGTTGCAAATCATTGGATTTAAGCGACCGATTGACAAACAAGCCCTCGAGTTGCCAAGGAAGAGACAGAGAGCCTCTGCTCCTCAGCAAAGCTGTGCACAGAGCCCACGTTCACAGCCTGCTCGCCACAGCCCCGAACGTCTCTGAGCACCAAAGCCACTCACGCAGCCCCTTCCGTCCTCCTCTGTTGGAAAAGAGTGCAGGCACCCTGCCCAGCTGGCCCTGCTCGCCGCAGCCACACGTGAACAGGTCGCCATCCACCGTCAGCATCACCAGATGGTCGTTCCCTGCAAAGAGACACGGGAGGTGAGCGCAGCTGATCCCACCGGGGGGGGCATCCTGCACTGAAGTCCCATCTGTCCAAGCTTTCCAGGATTCTGTGGCCTTTGGCTGCTTCAGGATCGCTCGACACATCTAAGATCTCTTCTTGGCAGAGGTTCCCCATTGGAAAGGTTTCACTGCATGGTTCAGAGGCACAGGAGCCCCCCAACCTCACCTGGATCCTGGACAAACTCCCTGGCTGCTCTGCTTGGCTTCCCCAGATCTAGAAAGCGTGAGTGCCCTCACCCTGTGGAGGGGTATGAACTGCAAAGCATTTTCAATCAACTGTTAACCTAAACGGTAGAATAACTCTTAACTAACTGTAAAGCATGTTAGTATTTGACCCAATCTGACACTAACACTAGGGCTAGATGACCCAGTGAAGCCCATCCTTGCACCCAGCTCAGTGCAGTGAAAAGAGGAAATAGGAAAGGAACTCTCTGGGTTGATAACAGCAGGACAAGGGAAATGGTTTGAAGTTGAGGGAGGGAAAACTGAGGTTGGATGTGAGGGGGAAGTTCTGTGCTATGAGAGCGATGAGGTGCTGGAACAGCTGCCCAGAGAGGCTGTGATGCCCCGTCCATCCCTGGAGGTGTTCAAGGCCAGGTTGGATGGGGCCCTGGGCAGCCTGGGCTGCTGTGAAATGTGGAGGTTGGTGGCCCTGCGTGTGGCAGGGGGTTGGAGCTCCGTGATCCTTGAGGTCCCTTCCAACCTTGCGATTCTGTGTGACCTTCACCCCTTGCCCAAGGCTGAACAGCCTGCCCTCTGAGTGCCCATTGCTGACCTGAGACAATTTTAACAACGGGCACATTGAGCTGAAGCAGCGCAGGAACGGTGCTCTTCTTCATGGGCTCCAGCAGCCCGATCACCCCGTTGTTATCCTGGGTGGACACACGGGTGCACAGAAATGAGTCACAGACGCCTCCCAGCCGCCAGCAGCAGAGCTTCCAGTGATTTTCCAAACAGCCAACGTACCCGGAAAGAGCCCCAGATGAAAACCCTGCCGTCATCCGTCAGCGCGGCCGTGTGGCTGTCCCCTGCAGAGACCTGCACCACCTTCTCCTGCAGCTGCACAGGTCCTGGGGTGCACTCCGACCCTTCCTCCGAGGTGTCGCGCCCGAGGGCGCCTTCGTCATTGCAGCCAAAGGTGTAGATCTGTAAAGAGAGGGTGGGACACAGGAGCTCCACAGGATGCTCACGGAGCCACGGGACACAGCAGGCTGAATTATCCCTCCACACCCCCAAAATTCCCAGGTCCAGGGCACCATCTGGGAGCCGGGGGAAGGAAACTGCAGCCCCAGCCCCAGCACCAGCCACAGCCGTGATTCAAACCCCGCTCCAGGACACAGCCGAGCTCCCTATGCTTGCAGGAGCAGCTCAGCCCCCCACCCAGCTCCCCCCGGCCCCCAGTGCTCACTCACTTTGCCCGTCTCGCTGAGGCACACGGTGTGCATCCCTCCTGCCTCCACCTGCACCATCAGCTCCGGCAGCTGCACCAGGGCCGGCTTCTTCCTCTCCATCACGTCCTGCCCCAGGCCCAGCTGCCCGACGTCCCCCTGGCCCAACACGAGCACCAGGCCGGGCTGCGTGCGGTGCGACGGGTGGCTGACTGAGGGCAGAAAGGACAGATGGAGCCGCAGGGAAAAGCGCAGGGAATTACGAACCTGCCCAGGGAGTTCTCTTACTTTTAAGCTTCTTCCTTTCGGGTGACTGCTCCAACACGGGGTTTTTCTTGGCAGCACGTTTTCCAGACATGTTGGTTGGGATCTGAGCAATGAAAGCTGCTCTGTTCAGGCCTGGCCCAGCCGGCAGAGCGCTGCAGTGCTGCGGTGCAGCTGTCGGTTGGCCTTCCTGGAGACAATCCCTGCGTGTCCCCTCTGCTGCAGTCCGGATCTCACTGAAGGCACTGCCTGAGGACTCAGACACCGATCTGTCCTCCCGCTTTGAGAAAACACAGGTCACTTTTTCACGTTTTATCCCAATGCACTCGTGCAGAAATGAACCCCCTGCACTCTTTGCACCACGGAACGCTGCAGAGCCAGACTGCACCCCAAGCTTTGGGACTTTGAGCGCCCTGCCCCCAGCACACTGCATCCCACCCGGCCCCACCGCACGGCTCGGGAAGCAGAACGACCCCCGGGGGGCCCCGCACCCCGTTCCCATCAACCGCACCGCCCACATCACACGGGCTGCCGAAGGGGCCGGGGGGCCGCGCGGCTTTTTGCCGCCAACCACGCCGCGCCCGCACCGCAGGAAGCACCGAGGGCTCCGCTCCCAGCCCAGGAACGCGCGCGGAGCCGCGGATTCGAACTTCCCGCTCGCCCTCCCCCCACCCCAAACTCCACCACTTCCCCTCCCCACGTGGGGCAGCGCAGGCCCGGCCTTTCCCGAGCACGAGCGGACGGACCGAGCGGCTCCGGGAACGGCAAGGCCACGCGGACCCCTCCCCACCCCCACCCCGTTCCAACCCCCTCCTCCAGCCCCGCTCCGTGCTCCCCCCCTCCCCATAGCCGCGCACCCACCTCCGCCGCTCCGCCGCCGCCGCTCCCGGCCCCGCGCTCCCCGCCCGGAGCATGCGCCGGGGCACGGCGGGCGTCACAGCGCCCCCTGGCGGCCGCGGAGGTCCGGGACCGCCTCCGCAGGGCACGGGAGGCTCCGTCCCTCCCATCCCGGGCCGATCTTCGCAGGAGGAGCCTAAAAATCCCCCAACACCTCGCGCTAAGACGGCGAACGTCCGTACGGCGCTTCTCCCGGCTCTCACCTGATCTCGCTTTTTCCCCCCGGAACGATCCGGAGAACCGCAGCGCACCGCAGGGATCGGCTCCCCATCCTCCCCCACCCAAACCCTTCGGTTCTTTCTCCCCGCCCCCCCGGCTCAGCCGTTCTCCCCTCCTAGCAATCCCCCTTTCCTGAAGCCCACCACATCCCCCTTTCCCAGCACCACAGCCGGGCTGTTGCTCCCCGAACCACCTGCGGAGCGTTCCCATAAAGCGAAGCTACTTACAGTCCGGTTCCAAACGTTCAAAGGTCCGATAAAAGCAGCCAACGGGTATAAAAGCAGCCTTTAAGTCCTTCACTTAACAGAGGGAAACAACACCTAAGTATGCTTACCAGCAATGACAACTTCCATCCCTAAAACAGGTCCAACACTCTCCTCCCACTCCCAACGACCCACTCAGCCCTACACCAGCAAGCAGTTCTGGTCGCAAAGGGCACAGAATCACTGCCTGCTGGTACCGGAACACACGGAGCATCACCGACCGCAGAGCTGCGAGCTCCTGCGCCAGCTCCGAGTGCCTCCCAAAGAGGGGTGGGCAACCCAACCCCACAGAGCTCTGAAATCTTAAAGGTTTTGTTGGTTTCTTGAGCTCCAGGTGACCCAGCAGCTCGCAGCCACACCACAGAAAATAACCACACAGCGGCGTTTCAGAAGTCGTTTATTTGTCAGGCACTGATGCAGATACATCTCACAACGCTCACAGAGCAAATTCAGACCTCCCCAAACGGACACGCAGCACCTGCTGCGCCCATCTTGCACAGCATTCCCACTGCAGCCCTCCTCCCCAGCACCGGTTCTTCCTCAGCAGCTGCCTCTGCTTCTCAGCCTCCTTGTTGGGTGGAGGAGCACACGGTGCTGCTCAAAGATCTGTTTCTCCCAGCCGGTGTAACGAGGCACCCACCGAGCCCAGCAGCTCCTGCACGCTCTGCTCACACACAGCTCGCTCACACGGGCTCAGACCCCGCTGTGTTGGACCACACAAACCCCAGGTGCAACAAGGGGCACCTCTGGATCAGCACTGCTTGAGGTGGGGGCGAGGAGCAGCGTGAAGCATGTGGTCTGATACCCCCCAACAGCCCCTTCCACACTGCTCCAAACTCCACAGCCCAGGTTGGATCGCACACCTCAGACACATTCATCTTTTTGCCACCACTCACACCGCTGTGCTCAGTACATACTCACCGTCACTGCAGACACAGCTGCTGACATTCAACTACAAACCTTCAGCGTCTGCAACAACAAAAGCATCAAGGAAACTTAATTACTTAAGTCGCAAATGGATTTCACTACTTTTTGCGTGGCAGGAAGCAATACGCTCCATTCTGCTAACCCAGAGATGTGCTCATCGGTTACAGCACAGCCACGTGCTCCCAGTGCGTGACCACCATCCCCCCGCCCCTGCTCTGCCCCGATATCCCAGCACTACGCTCCATACAGAGCGCGCAGCGCTGCGGGGCTCACCCACAACCAGCGCTGTCCTTATTCCTATCAGCAGATGAGCTCTGCAGACCCCAAACCCGCTCGGCAAGGATGTGTTTCCTGCATGGTTTATCTCCTCTGTCATTGCCCGAGGGCTCAGAGAAGCAGTAGGAATATGCAGGCTGCAGGCACGAGGCCCGGCTTGTTCTCCAACGACGTGGAAGGGGAATATACGTCTCGGGCCCGAAGGCCTACGCTCCCGTGCGCCACACGGACAGAGCCGAGAGAGAGCTACTTCTCCGGGTGTCCTCGTTGGGTCATGGCCGTGCGCCTCCCCCCCTCCGGACAAATGGAATGCAGCGATACTCACAGCGGCAGCGGGTGGGGCAAGGCCGCGAGGCAGCGCGACAGGCCTAGGGGAGAGGAGAAACGCTTGTGAGGGCTGTCGGGGCCTGGAGCGTTGGCCCCAGCAACCCTTAAAGCCACCACAGAACACACAAGTAGAAAACAAAGCAGAAAATACAAACTACAAAAGCAAGACCAGAGCTAACAAGATCAGGCCGCGCCCTGCCCACCTCCCTCCCCCTCACCTGCTCACTCCGCCGCTCGCCGTGAAAAGAGGGCGAATACTGTTCTGCGCCGGTATTTATAGAACCAGTGGGGGCGGAGCCTGATCGCGCAGGCGCAATGAGTAGAACGCAGCGGGCCGTGTGCAAAGCGGCACGGCGGAACGGAACGGGCGGATTGCGCGTGCGCAGTGGGAAGGCGGGAGCGGCAGGCGCGCATGCGCAGTATGAAGGCGGGAACTGCGGGATCCTCCGTGAGGGGCGGTAGCGTTCGTGAGGCAGCCCGAGACACGCACGTGCACAAAGGTCATCCGTAAACGCGACCGCTGCAGCAGTTTAAAAAAAATAAAAATAATAAAAAAAAAATCCTAAAATACTTTTATTCAATAATTAAAATCTGTTGAGGAGACAGATATACAACGCAAATGATTGTAGGCTACAGCCGTGCTGTACGTGGGGAAGCTGTGAGGGCTCAGCAGGGGCTGAGCCAGGCCAGGCCTTCCCCTCCCCACAGCCCTGCAGTGCTGTGATCCTCCCTTCACGTCAGTGCCATCACCTTTGTGTTGTGCACGATAACTATTTTTAAGGTCACTTTTCAAACCTCCTGCCTGCACAGTGATATCAAGTTTCCAGTAGGTTTTGCTGTAAAAATGAGACAAGGCAAGTTCAACCCTGATTTGGGAAAGGAAGCAGCAATAAAAAGCACTGGCTGCGATCACAGCTTCCTCAAATTAAAGAGTTTGTAAAAGGCAACAGTCATTTCCCGGTTCTGTCACTTGTTAAATGAGCACAGTGATCTCAATACGATTCCATTAGCATCACAGCGAGTGTGAGAGAGTGGGGAGGGAATGTTTTGTATCTTTGTGTTTTCATTTTGCTTGGGTTTTTGTTTTTGTTTTTTTGTAGATTTTTTGTGTTTTTTACCAAAAAAAAAAAAAAAAAAAAAAAAAGACGCAGCATATGTTAATATCTATACAATTCCCTTCCAGGACAACAAACGGTTGGTCAGTAGTGATTCAGAACATGAAAGGTAACGACAGACGTAAGCAAAGCCAAAAAACAACGAGTCTGATGTCAGTCGTCTGCCAGGACAGCGTCTGCACACAGCAAACACACACACGTGTCTCCTAGCACATCTCCATTCCTCAGCTCTCCAGCACCAGAGCTGTTTTTTCCTCCTCTTGCTAAGGAGGAGGACACAAAGGGGCTGCTCCTAAAAGGAGGACGTGCAGCCGAGAGCTGGGCCTGGCACCGCAGCAAGGCAGCTGGGGAAGGAACCGTTTGCTCATGTGTGCACGGTCTGGCAGGGATGCTGGAGCCAGAAGAGAGGCGTATTGCTGAGCTGCACGAGGTATAGTGTTCAGTTCCAGCCTGATGGCACTCGAGACGTGTTTGTTCCAGTGAAATGCTACATTCAGACAGGATCCCCCTTCCCTGGCTGAAAGCCCTTTTCTGGATTCGTTTGGAAGGCAAATCTTGGAAGGGTCGAGGTTCTGCCCTCGCTGTATTGCCCAGGAGAGGGATGCAGAGAACTTCCAGTCCTCTTGGCTCTCTTGTTCCCCCTTGGAAGGTTAAGGTCGGTGGTACCTAAAAGCCAAGTGAAAAAGCCAAGTGTCATCCTTGGAACTTTGGGTTAAGCAGTTACTGAAGCACTATAGATCACTGATAAGAATAAACTGAATTATCTGTGAACTTTCAGCCCTCGGTGAAGCTGTTAACATCCAAAGTTTTCATCTCTGCTTTAGAAAGCTCTCATAATCTGCAAACACAGCTCAGCCACGAGGGGCCACGATACACAGGTTACTTCTGTCTAGGGAATATTGTTTTTCCTAGATAAGCAGGCAACATGGAGCCTAGAAGCAGAAACTCAGCACTCCATGAACCTTGAGGTACAGTGCACCCTGCTAGGGTTGATACCATAGGCACCACAAGGGTTTGTGCTCACTCACCGTGTGAACTGCTTGCTCTCCTCGTGGACTTCCATTTCACAGCTCTTAAACTCATTTAGCTCCTTCCGGATGGCAGCCTGCATGAGAAGAGAGAGAGCTGTTACCTCCTGCTAGAGCACACCACCCTCTATCCCCATTTTAAGTGAGCTTTAGGCATGGGAAGAAGGCACTGTGGCCCCGCTCTGGGCTGACACCATCTTTTGGTGGTAAAGTGAAGAGTAACAGCAGATTTTAAACATAAGCCTGAATCCCTCAGCATCTTTAGGTAGAGGAAGAAGCTCAAATTGCAGCAGCCACCCCACCTTTCGCAGTCACTTCACAGCTGTTTAAGCTGCTCCACCTCCTCCGCACCCAGGGCTGGGCAGTCCCCACAGGAGGCCAGGGAAGGTGACAACAGGTATCTTCCCTGCCAGCTTGCCTAAGCCTGCTTCAGCCTGCGAGGAACCCACACCCTGTACCCTGCATCCTCTTACATCATCACTCAGAAGCCACTACAGGGCAGATGTGCAGGCTTGTGTCCCCTTGGAGGGGACAGGAAGCAGGGCTGAGTCCAGCACACAAGGGTGAACGTGCACTGCTGGCAGTGGGTGGGTGCCAGAGGTGGAAGGAACAGAGCAGTTCACCTTGGCTCTCACCCTCTGTTTGGGACATCCGACTCCCCCCCTCCCTGGGGCCAGGGCCCTGTTACCTTGTCAGCAGGCGTCAGCTTTGTCCATGGCTTATCTGCTCTCCGGTCGTAGTCCTGAGCATCTGTTACTTCCACATACTCGTTAAACCTCAGGATCTTCCTGGCCTGCAGCTCTGCCACTGTAGGCCTTTGGCTAAGCTGAACACAAGAACGACAACAGCTTGTGCCTTGTCCCCGGAGCAGCTCAGGACCATCACACAGCAAAGAGCAGTTCCCTCACTGGTCCTGAACCACAGACACTGAGTGACACTGGCATTGATGGGAAGCTCTTCCCCAGCACAGCACTCTGTAACCCGGGCGCCACAGCTACAGCAGCCGCTGCTCTGCACGACTTCTCTCCAGCTGTTGTTACTTTGGAAATGGATTTCGAGGAGCCTGATGTCAACATGGCAGCCACTGAATTATGGTTCTACAGGCCGCTTTCAAGTGCCAGCTGCCAAATTTAGTTCCCATCTAGCCTGTTACACTTGACACCAGCTCCGATCTGTCCGTGCCAAACCTGTTTGCGGTGCCAAGAGCTCTGACAACCCACATTCCAAAGTGGCCGCGGTCAGAGGGCGCTGGGGACAATTACACAACAGCCCCGTGACTTCAGCCACAGCCAGGCACCTCGCGGCCACCACCGACCCCCACAGCCCTGCCAGATGGCCATCGCGGCACGGCAGCCTGCAGTACCTTTCTGGTGAGCCTGCGTTTGATCTCTCGCTTCTCAGCCTGACGGTCAGCTTCATTTTTCGCTGCCAAGTGGAAAAAACAAACAAACGTGGGTTTTTTTTCCCCCATAAGCATCACAAGAAGCGCCTTCTGTCCATACCCTTCCTCACCAGCAGCCCACTGAATGCCAGTGGTCTTGTGGGCCTTCACGGTGTGAATGGTCATTCTCTCCAGCTTTCTGTGTATTTAAGATTAACGGCCATTCCCTCAAAACCTCTTTGCGGACTGCTCCTCCCCCAAGCTGTTATAGTAATAGTTGTGAAGAGAAAAGCAGTGCGGATAAATATTTAAAGCTTCCTGAACTAACGTTTCCCTTTCCCCAGTGTGTTTATTTAAAACTTTTGCAGAACAAGGTATGGCCAAAAGAAACAGCACTTGCTGAACGATGACCTTTTTGGATCGTGCAGTACAATGCTGTAACGTCTGGGCCACAAAGAGAAGGCCAGCCCAAACAAAAACTCTGCTGTACAACTTCAGAGCAGCCTTAAATCTGCACACCTTTCCCTGAGCTGTCAGGCAGAGGATGGGACTTTCCATAACGGGGTGCTTTGAACTGTAATGTGTTTTATCCCTGCCTCGGTCTGATTTTCACCAGTCAGTAGAAATCAGCAGAACGGCTCTACTACAGTGATACAACCAAAGCACAGGCCTCTGTTGCTACGTTTCAAGCAGACTCCACACACACTTGGACTAAAATGTCAGATGAAAGACAAGGCAGCTTTTATTTTGCTACTCAGAGCCACTAGAGAAGCGCTACTCACGCTGAAGAATGTTCCTCTGCTCCAGTTCTTCTGCTGTGGGCCTCTGACTCAGTCGCCTAAAGGAAAGCATGGCAAGAGCATCGTGTGTTATCTGCTCATCAGTGGGGCACAAAGACCAGCAGCCACTGCTGTCCTGCTTGGGGCTCTCCTCCTCTCCACTCCATCAGCAGCTCAGCCACAGGCCCAAGCCAGGAAGGCACGACAGAAGCTCATGGATAACTTGTCAGTGCTGTCAAGCAGACAGGCTGGAATATCAACAGCCTGAGCATCAGCACGCAGCCTGCAGCTGTTCACATCTTTATATGCCAACCGTATTGTACAGCTTCTGTAGTCCTTGAGATTCTCCCCTCCCAACACATCTAACATCTGTAAGCAGCATTGTTAGGAGACACTGCTTAAGTGCTCCGCTCCAGGAGAGACTTCCAGCCTTGGTAACTGAGGGGAAAGCAACACTGAGCCTGCAGCCCTGACCCAGAAGCCCTGCCCAACCTGCCCAGAAGACCTGCCACGCTGCAGCAGAGGCTGCCTGGACAAGCAGCAGGTTTGCCCACGGTTCAAGCACACCAGCCTCCTCCATTCCTTTACCTGATCAGCGTCGTCCCGATCTGCTGCCGAATTTCATTCCACTCCTCTTTGCTTTTCCGAGGGAAGACAATCTTTTCTTCCTGCACCGTGGTGGCGTTCCCCAGCTTTATAGCCAGCGTGTCTTTCCTCTTCACTTTGTTAGCCAGCGTGCCTGCGGGGAGGGAGAGGGATGGGACAGGACTGAAGACTGCAGTGCCTGAGAGCAGCGAAATGAGCCACTGGCAGCTGTGCTTCCCCTAGGCCTTGCTCTCCCACTCACTACAGCTCCCAACTTGCTGGGTCTGAACACTACAGCAACAGCCAGCATCCCTGTGCGATGCCCCTCCAGCTGACGGGGTGGGACAGCACAGGCTGCCTGCAGCTAGAGGGGGATCAGCAACCTGCAGCTGGAGGGGCAGCATCTCGTCAGGTGAGCATAAAGGTTTGGCTGCCGTAGCCTTTGAAAAGGTAGGGGAGAGGACACGTGGTGCGTCAGAAACCAGGAGCAGCTGCTTTGAAGCTGTGTGAGCTGTTGCTGATACCGAGCTCAACACAGCCGGGCAGAAGCTCAGCCGAGAAAGAAAAGGACAGCTGCAATGTCAAAGCCTTACTGTTATGGCTTTCATCTTCTTCCTCATCCTCCTCCTCGTCTTTGTACAGGATGGGCCCCTCCGAGTCAGAGTCGCTCATCCCTTCCTCTCCCTCCTGCTCCTCCGGCAGGACCTGAGGCACCAGCATTGGGATGACGGTGATGGACGGCGCCTCCCCGATGTACACACGTGGGCCTGAATTCTGCTCCTCCTCCTGGTCCTCCTCTTCCTCTTCCTCATCGTCTGGACTAACGAGAAGCACACTATTACATCTCTTTGCACACCCCACAGATGATGCCCTGTTGGCTCCGCTCTGAAGGCTGGACAGTGAGGAGCCCAGGAACCCGAGCAGGAAGAGCAGCCCAGCCTCGCGATGCCCCACCATCCCCTCTCTCTCCAAAGCACAGGGTAAAGGCCAGAGACACTGCAGAAAAACTGCCCTCTCACTACCCAGCCTCGAGACTTCTGAGTTCAGCTCTGTTATAACACAGGACAGTCCTCCTCCCACTTCTGTTTTGCAAAGAACAGACTACGCAGGCCACAAATGGGCGAAATCCAATCTTGTTTTGTCTCAGCGCAATTAAAGCCAGGCCAGACCCCTGGCCCACATTTGTACTCTGCAATACATTTCCCTTTGCGAGTGATGAAATTCCAGGATCAGGGTGAATTTCCTGAGAAGACGTGTCAGGTTCCTAAGAGGCTGAAACGCATTCAGCCAATGGGCAAAAGGGCTGCAAAAACGCAGCACCCAGCCCAGCACGCGGCCTCTCAGCATCACAGCCCAGCGCTGTGCCTCGCTGTGAACCTCCCCCACGCCTCGCAGCTACTCACACTTTCAGCATCTCGATGGTGACCGGCAGGGACCTCGTCCTGCCCATCGTGCCGTTGTCCTCCCCGAGGCCGTCGTTCTCAAAGAGCAGGGAGTGAGCTCTGTGCGAGCCCTCGGCAGGGGGGGTGACGGGCAGGGGACTGGCCAAGGCCTGCTGGATCCGGATGTGCAGAGGGATCTGGGGCAGACGGGGCAGCCCGGGAGGTTCAGCAAAGCCTTGCTCTGCCGTCCGCTTCGACGCCTCCAGGGCCCTGAAGTCCTTGGGAGGAGGGGGGGTGTCCCTGGGCAGGTCCAGGGAGCGCGGGGCGTCCAAGATAGGGGTGGAGTTGGGCAAGGGCATGCGTGGAGGCTCCGGAGGGATGTGTGTGGGCAGCGGTGGGGATGGCGAGGGCGGTGGGTAGGCGGGCGCCGCGTGCAGCGGGAGCAGTGCGGGACGGCTTGTTGACACTGTCCAGTCACCTGGGGGCTTGGAGGGGAGGGCTGCCTCCGGTGGGTTGGTAGGCAGGAGGCCTCTCTTCGGTGGGAGAGGAGGGGAAGGCTTGGACAAGCCTGTGCCACTGTTTATTGCTTGGGAAAGTTCCGCTGAAAACAAACAAAAAAACACAACACAAAGGGTGTTTGCCAGATTCCCTTTGCTAGTGTGGAACAAGCAAAGTACTCAGGTGCCAGAAATAAGCAGATTGCAAGCCTCTAGTTTGTTCTTCCTCCAGCAAAGGTGAGACTTGGGAGAGCAGCCAGAACCAAGCAGGCTGGGAGAGGTCTGGGCATCCTGCTGCTTCGGGGAGAACAGCAGCAGCCCTCCAGTGACAGCAGATGGAGCTCGACCTGATCCAGCCCTGCCTCAGCCAAGGTACGCAGAGCACTTTGTGGCTGCATTCACAGCTCTGTTCGCAAAGGGATCAGAGACAACCACGGCAACCCGGACTCCAGCTGTGTCAACAACTCCCTCGCACATTCAACAGCTTTGGGGAAATCTCACCTGAAGGCAAAAGTCAGCAGAACTGCAGGCAGCAAGATGATGCTCTCCACCTTTCCCCTCCCCTGCTGGACCCGGCCCACGGACACCGCGCCACCGGCAGGCGGCGGACAGAGCGGCGGCCCTAAGCAGGGGCTGGAGGAACCTGCAGCCCCCGGCACCACGAGAGGGTGCTGCGAGCCGGGAGAGCTGCGCTGAGATAAGGCTGCATAGCTGCAGAGAGGTGAGCGCATTTTTGGGATGTTTTGCATTTTTAGACTTCCCTCTTGTAGATTAAGAGTCAGATTGTGCGAAACACCGAATGCCCTCAGCTCCCCATCAGCCTCAGACCCGGAGAGTTTCAGGATCCCCTCAGCAGCGCTCCAGGCCTGGTGGGGCCAGGCTCGAGTCACTGTTAGGAAAGGGCAGACAGATTTTGAAAGGGATCGGGCGGTTGGCAGAAGGAAGAGGAGATGGAGAAAGGTCAGGTGCCACTCAAACATCCCCTCCGTGAGAGGGGGGTCCCTCAGTACCGACCGGCACAGCTGCTGCCCCAGCCCTGAGCCTTGCTTTCAGCTCCTGTGTGCCTGGAGTCAGAGCATGCATCAGAGACCGGCAGAGAGCTCACAAAGCCAATTCCACTGCTGCTGCTTATCCACAGCAACAAAACGAGGCTTGCACGGCAGGGACAGCACGCATGCAGCAGTTACAGCCCATCGTGCAGGGAACGCACAGCCCTGCAGAGAGAAGCAAAACCACTCTGCACCTGCATTTGCACCCAGGGAACACTGCAGGGCCGGCTGCTCCCCTCCGCATCCCTGCAGCCCTGTGTGGGAGGGGGCTGGGGCTGAGCACAGCTTTGACAGACTGCTGTCTTCAGCCACGTTTTTTGTGCCACAGTTCCTCCTGCAATCAGCACGGGGCATTTCAAACACCACCTCTGATGTGTGCAAGCAGCTTAAAGAAAACAAGAAAGTATTTCATCAAGTGCTCAGGCACGGTCAGACTAATCAAGCTGGTCTGGCATACAGGAGTGTTTAATGCCATACCAAGGCTGCTTGCTAAACCTGCTAGAGCAAGAAGCCCCAAACAGAACGGAGGGATGCAGCCCGTGCTCCAAGCAGTGGCTCAGGCTGCTTCACACAATGCAGGCTCCCAGCCTCCCCAACCACACCTGGGTAACGCCTCCAGTTTCTGTGATAACAGTGCAGATGTGTCTCACTGATTGGCTCAGGAACCTCCCTAAGTGACCCAACCCAGAGGTCAGCAGGGCTGTGACACGCAGCAGTTTAACACATGGACTGAAGTTGTCTCATTTATCCCAGCAGCGCTGCACCTTTAAGGCCTATCAACATCCTGAACAGAGCAGGACCTCGCTCTGCTTTCAGAAGCTCTCCCCAAATCACCTCCTTGGAAAGCTGAAGAATTAAGTATCTCCAAGTGTGAAGATTAAGTGTGAAGATTCAGCTGGAATTACACAAGAGCATTCACCTGTGGGACGGTCATAGGACTCGTGACTAAGATGGCAGTGCCCTGTCACAGAGCTCAGAGGAGGTGCCTGACTACCACCCCTGCCAGCACGTGGCACAGCAGCCATAGCACAGCAGCCATAGCACAGCAGCCATAGCACAGCAGCCACAGCACAGCAGCCACAGCACAGCAGCCACAGCACAGCAGCCATAGCACAGCAGCCACAGCACAGCAGCCATAGCACAGCAGCCACAGCACAGCAGCCACAGCACAGCAGCCATAGCACACCAGCCATAGCACAGCAGCCACAGCACAGCAGCCACAGCACAGCAGCCATAGCACAGCAGCCACAGCACAGCAGCCACAGCACAGCAGCCACAGCACAGCAGCCATAGCACAGCAGCCATAGCACAGCAGCCACAGCACAGCAGCCATAGCACAGCAGCCATAGCACAGCAGCCATAGCACACCAGCCATAGCACAGCAGCCATAGCACAGCAGCCACAGCACAGCAGCCACAGCACAGCAGCCATAGCACACACTGCTCGGCACGACGTGGATTTTTGTTTAACTGATGCTAAAAGCATTGATTCTCACTGACTACAGCTCTGCACAGCAAAAATGTCACACGCCATCTACCACTCCCAGCTGTTCACAGTTGAATCCCAGCTCTGAGCGAAGCATCAGCATTTAAAGACAATCTTAAAACGCCTCTCCTTGCACCAAAGCAGGCAGGGGTTCCCTCCTGCAGGTAATGCTGGAGGAGTGCATGTTTGACACACTGGATGGCTTATGGCAGGATGCTCTGATAATGACACCGTCCCAGCACACGTGTGCCCAGGTTAAAACCTTTCAAGTGGAGACTGGGCTGCTTTGGGGAAAAACTGCCCCAAATCCATACCATAATAAAGGAAGAGATTCTCAGAGGCATGAGAACGCCCACCGCAGCAACTCTGCAGGCACTTACCTATGACGGAGCTGCTGTTCCTGTTGGTGGGTTTGGGTGGGGGGACGGGAGGCTGTTTGGCAGGGGCTGTGCTGGTGGAACTCGTAGGAGCAGTAGTGCTGGCACTGGTGAGAACGGGGGGCAGAGTCCTGGGGGCTGGGGAGGAGGCAGCTGTGGAAACGACTGTCTTTGCCACAGCGGGGGCTGTGGTGGAGGGGTCAGTTTTTGCAGCGCTGCTGGCGGGTGGGGGATCCTTTCCTTGCAGCTCATTTGCCTCCTGGGAAGTGGAGGGAGGTCTTTTGGGAGGAAGCAGAGGCTGGCGGGGCTGTGGCTCCTGAGGCGGCTCTGATTCGGAACCGGGATGGCTGCTGGATGAACCTGCAAAGAGATACAGTATGAGAGACCAGAAGGCAGCGAGGAGGCGAGAAGAATCAGATGAGAATTGAAAGCCAGCGCTACAAGAATCCCATCTGGCATGCAGCTGGTTTCTCACCATGTCTTTTCTTCGGTTCCTCGACCAGAACTGACTTCCTAAGGCTGGAGGACCTCGTGGCCTCCTCTTCCTGGCTGTGCAGGTTACCGACCCCAGGACCTCCGATGGGCACTGTGTGGCCATTCTTCAGTGCAGACGGATTCACCTTGTCTGGTTCGTCACCATCTGCAAGGGGTGGGAGGAGAGAAGCAGACAGAAGACATTCAGGAAGCTCAAGGCAGAGGAGACACAGCTGAGGTGAGCTGTAATCGACCCGCACTGGTTTCTCCCTGGTTTCAGGAACAGACCTTCAGTCTGCCTTGTGCAGAGGAGAGCACAGCAGCAGCAGCTGGAGTTGGGCTGAGAGCTCTTTGTTTCACTAGCAGCAAGCAGAATAGTGCAGTACTGTACCCCAGCAAGCAGGGCTTTCTTCAGCAGCTCCTTAATCTCCCACCTTATTTAGAAAGAATGCCACCACGCTTGAAAACCAATGCAGTAGGAAGCTGCAATCACAGCTAAGCTCCAGCAGCTTCCACACCAACCCACCTCAGGAGCAGTCACACATCGTGTGCTGCAGTACAAAATCCAGCACTAGCCAAGTCACTGCACATGAAGCAGCAGATGCTGACAGTGCCTTAACGTGTGTTGAAGCACCTCCTCTTTCCTTACGACTCCAACCCTGCATTCGGCACAAAGATCACGTTCTGCTCTTTGCAAAACACCCCACCTCCACTGTGACGGGGCAGCGCCTGTTCTGACTGTTGGATGCCTGTCTGGGCGTTGTAGTGAGGGATGTGGGTTAGTGAGGGAATACTGGTGGTAGGTGGACGATTGGATGGGACCATCTTGGAGGTCCTTTCTGACCTTGGTCTTCTATGATTCTGTGACTACTTTCCTTCTCAAGAAAACTTGAGTAAAAACGAGTTTGATTAAAGAATCTCGGCGTTTTCAGCCTGCCATCTCTCAGACAATTACGGCTCAGCATCAAGTGCCTGCGAGGTGCCAGACCTACTATGTGCCATTCCAGCTTTGCACTGGTTCCCCAGACCTCCTTCCCCACACCAAGGTGTTATGCAGGATCTGAACACAAAGCGTCAAGCTGAAAGCTCGCCAGGTTTTCTTTTCTGCAACAAAACAGCGCTGGTTCCTGCAAGGAGATGCAGAGCAGCTCTGCCCTGAAATGCAGGAAGCGCAGACAGCAGCAAGAGGGAGTTTCCTCCCCAGCCGGGGCTGAAACTCAAGAGATGAGCTGCAGCTTTTTATAGCAGTAATTGCCTCTGGCAAAGCCGAAGCTTTCAGCAGGGGAGGCAGACCAGCAGGCTCTTGCTTCCCCTTAGTCATTCACACCTGCCGTGCCCTTCTCAAGCAGAGCAGGGTGCTCCTGCTGCCCTCCTCACACCATTTCACCCCGCACTCCACTCCCAGGGCCTCCACCAGGCTCAGGAGCAGCAGCACAGGTCTCCTCCCTAAAGGTTTCTGGATTTCTTGTCACTGCCAACTTGCCTAAGAAAATTAACCGACCTCATAAGAGCAGGTTTTGAAACTGCAAATAGAACAACCTACCTCATCACCTTATGACTGCCCCGCTGTCTAACAGTCATGGAAGTGAGGGATTAAGATAACGCGCTTCCTAATCTGGCCCTCCTGACAATATCGATCGCTCCCTCGTACCTTGGCTTTATGCTTTATTCAGATCATAATCATCTTCTGTTTCTTAAGCCCGATCAGATGACTGAAAGCAGAAAGTTGCCCCCCCTTGCAGCCACGCTTCTCTTACACCCTCACAGTTTGGAAGACCTCTCTTCTGCCACCACTGGTTGGAAGTTTGTTGCACAGAGCCTTTGATCTCTCTTCCAGTTTCACCCCATGACCTCACATGCTTTTGCACCACAGCGAATCCTTCCTGCAGCCCATCACTTACACCCTCGGGTTGCTGTAGGTGGCTCTTATTAGAGGGCAGCTGCAAGCAACCCTGTCAGTTTTAACTCCAGCGTTCCGTAGCTCGGACTGAAAACCACTTTTTCACTTCCACTTTTGTATCTTCCTTAGAAGAACCCTGACATTTGCATCAGGTTAACTCTGCAGCGTGGCTTTCGAGGTAGTTATGCACTGCTCTGCTCCACAGGCCACGCTGCCACCCAAAGCAGTGCCCAACACCTCCCAGCACAGCCAGGTGAGCAGATCTGCTTGAAAAGGTATCCTGACAGTGTGGCCCCAGCTCAGCCATCGAGGATGGCAGAAAGCAGGGAAGGTTTCTCTGAAGGCAGGGAAATCTTAGCTGTGATCAGCTGTACCACCGTACCACGAAGGTTCCCATCTTCAGCCCCTGGAGGAAACTCCCCTGCCCAGGCAGCCTGAAGACATCAGATGCTTTCTTTTTCCAAACCCAGAGCCTTCAAACCTGAACTCTGAGGTTTGCCTCTCCTGCAATGGACGGAGTGCAGCTTGGAGCACGGTCAGAACAAACCAGAGAGGCTGAGCCCGTGGTGATGGGGGCTGGGCAGGATGGGACAGAGAGGCTGGAGCAGGACAGGCACGAGAGGGACATGATGGGGTGACACAAGGGACGGCCCTGCCCTCCCCACTGGCAGCAGGACGGGGGCTGCACTCCCTGGGAACGTCCTCCTAACTGAGCACACTGCCTTCCTGACCAGCACAGTCAGATGAGAGAGGTATTGAAAAGGGTGAGACGGACAGGCAGGAACCAGACCAGCACAGAGCCCTCAGATTCACCTCCCGGAAGGGCTGAACGGTGAGGTTTTGCCAGAGGAAGGTGAGCTACACAGAACACAGACAGGTGAGGATAAGTTGGTTTGCAGACTCACCCTGCTCAGGGTCTTCCAACAGAACCCCTCTTTTTACCAGCTCCTCTCTTGGCTTTCGCATTGAAATCTTTCGTTCTAAAACTGGTATTAAATTAAAAAAAAAAAAAAAAAGCACTCAGAAAACAGGGCAGGACAGAAGTTCAAGAAGATACGGCTTTTTTTTCTTTTTAAAAGACAGGTCCTGCAGAGGAAATGAAAGGGCTTCAGGTTTCATTGTATGGTACAGATTAATGAGAGGGCGGGGGGACTGCGCGCTCAGGCCTGAGCAATGCCTCCCTTGCACAGCAGCCTGGGGAGGTTCCTTCCAGGAAGGAATTTGTTTGTCTGAAACTACATGGCAAGGTGTTCAGCAGAGACTGCAGGTGCCGGCCCACCACCCATCCCTGCTCTGCTTCTCACACGTGCCAGCCCTCAGGCCTCCTCGCTAGCTGCAGGTCTCCCAGGTGGAAAAGGGACCCTCCCACCCCCCCTTTACCTTCTGAAGTCTCTTTAAATTTATCGCTGCTTTTCTTTTTCCTCCACTTCCAAGGTTTGAAGATCTTGCCGAAGCCTGAGAACTTGCTTTTCCTCTTGGTAGGAGGTGTGGTGTCGCCCGATTCCAGCACGTCGACCCCCATACCCGCATCACTGGGGGGGTGATCCACCTCTTCAGCTGCAGGGAGAGGAGCACAGCGGTTACCCCAGTGCTGCACACAGCTGCTGCCAGCTCCCAGCCCTTGCGCAGGGGGCAACGGCGACGCACGCTCATGCAGAGAAGGTAGCGAGGTTCCATGCCTTCACATAACCATCAGCAGTTGGCATTCGCTCGGGGAGACGAGGGGGGTTTCCCAAGTTAACAGCACAAGGGTGGCTGACAGGCAGCTTCCTCCCGAACCAGGGACCCGTGTCAGTCAGCGGTGTGACAGCTTCGCCCAGGAGCACGCATGGCTTTGCTGCAGTTGCAAACCTGGTGCGAGACACAGCGAGCAGCACGAGCACGGATACCTCGAGGCCCGTCTCCATCTGCACACATGGATGCTAGCAGCCCCGTTGCACCAGCTGCTGGTGTTGGACTGAGCCTCGCTGCTTTTTCTTCTAGAAACACAGCCAGCATCGCTGGCCAAAAGCAACAGCTCCACAGGAAAGCAGCACAATGCAGCCTGCGCTCCACCTACGGCGCACGGGGTCTCTGGAGAGCAGCACGAGAAGGACACACAGGCAGGAAGGGATGCACACAAAGGAAAAGTCCAACTCACTGCAGCAGAAAGCTCCTAAAGAAACAGCCTGCAAAGCAGAACCGGAGCACAGAACCCTGTGCTGGTGGCTGTTCATGGGGCGTTCGATGCACCGTAAGGGACTGCTTGCCATCAGCAGAACCAGGGCTGCCTGCAGCAGACATCACAGTGCCCACAAGCAAAGCGACGCCAGCTGGTGGCCGCAGTTTGCAGAGTGAGAACCCCACAGCTTCAGCACTGCAGAAGCACCACGCTCCATCCAGGAGCGCTCGCCGTGTGCAGAACAGGCTGGGACTGACTGCACTTGTGCATCTCGTTTCGGAGCCTTCCAGCCAAACGCTCTGCAGTTTGCAAGCCTTCTGGGATCACAAAAGCCCTTTCAGTCGGTCTCAGGCAAAGCCTGCACGGAGTGCTGCAGAAAAGACAACACCCCCTGGGCCACACGGTGAGGTCAGCCAAGAATCCCTTCTCCCAGGGCTAAGAGATCGGGAAAGGAATTCTAGGGGAAAGCCGTGCTGCATGCAGAACAAAGAGCTAGAAACGTATTGTTGTATCACACAAATATCCACCGTGGAGATAGGCTGCAGTGTGAAAAGGCAGCTCCCTGTCAGCACAGGGAAGAGCAGGCCAAGGACAGGAAGGAAACCAGGAAAGCCCCAGTGCTGACGTTTGCTGGAGCCCTACGTGCAGCTCTGCCCGATGTGGGATTTTGGGCTTGGAGCAGACCCCATGCACAGCTGAAATGAAGATGGGGAACAGAGGAGCAGCACAAGGAAAACCAGAGGGAATTTCAACGCTGGGATCCAGATCCTGCGTGAGCAGCACAGTGCTGAACCAAACGATGGAGCACAAGAGGAAATCCAGCCCAGGATGCAGGTTGGCAAGGAAGGGATCCACTGCTGTGCAGACTGGAGGGGAAGAACGACCTTCAGAGCCAACTGCGGCCATTTCAGACTTGACCTACGGCGCTCAATGCTGCCCCGCTTCCTCTCCCCCAGCTCCACGTTTCCCACAGCCGAGGGCACCTGGGGGAGAACTTTTCCTTCTCTAATTTTTTCTCCCCTTTTATTATGTTGTTTTATTTTTCCCCAACCAACCCCTAGCAGAGCTCACCAGAGGCGGTAAAAAACCAACGCCAGCCAACTTTTCCTCAAAGAAAGGTCACCAAGGCGATGCCTTAAGAGAGAATTGAGATGGGAAGCAGCGTGCAAGACGTCAGCCCCAATCCAGGACGTTCTGCAGCTCTACCCTGCGATTCTTCTGCCGGGACAGAGGGAGGGAAGGAGGAAGGACGCACAAAACACCCCCAAGAGGAACCGTCGGATGCTCAGAGGCCCAAGTACCACCCAGAAGGCTGCTGAGCCTCCAGCCTGCGCCCCAAACCTCCCCAGAATGCAGAAGACACACATTCCTGCACCAGGAGCAGCTGAACAGAGGGGAAAAGCCCCCGAGTAAGATTGATCCCAAGGGGAGGAACTGCTGCTGGATGCCCTCTCAGGGTGGAGCTTCGTGCCAGGCGCGCAGGTGGATCCACCAGCCAGGTTTTGCTGCGATGTTCAGCGCTGACATCCAACGCAGCTCTGCCTGCCTGCCACGCTGCCCCACCAGCCTGTGGGACTGCACTCAGAACCAGCTCTCAAACAACGTGAAAACAGCGGGTTTTGGTGCTCTGTGCTCAGCTCTGTGCCCAACAGCAGCAGCGAGGAGGAGCAGAGGGGCAGACGCTGTGCCAGCGTAAGGCCACAACCATTGTTTTCAGCATCCCCTCCACCCTGGGCAGAATGGAGCCCAGCACAGCGTGCCCACCTTATGGCACCTTCAGCCCCTGGGGTGACACTGATGTCCCCAAACCATCCCCCTAAGGCTGTATGGATGCATTCTGCCCCGTGCCAGGGCCAGGCTGCTTCCAGGAGGACCCACAACCCACCATCCCTTCCACTCTTCCTTCCACCATCCCTTAATTACCACGCTGACACGGGCGTTTAAAACAGTCTGTTATGATGCAATTATGAATTAACATTCGCTGCTAATTAGCAGGCAGATCAGCTGCTGTAGGTGTGCTTTTAGCCATCTGCGTTTTAAATACCCTCATTGTTCAGTGATTGCTCAGGATAGTGCTCACACTGCCCTGGAAAAGGACTTTTGTGCCAGCCACGGCCCATTCCCAGCTCAAATTGACACCAAGAGATGTGGTGGGCCTGGCTCCGCTCAGCACCCAGGCTGAAGGAACCTGCCCCACTGCTGTCCCAGGCTGGTAAACCTGTTTTAAATTTCTTACAAAGGTTAAATGAGGTCTTGGAGGCCTGGGCGAAGCTGGCAGTCCTCATTAGAAGGTCAAGAGCTTTCCAATAAGCGGGTCTCAGCGCTGCAGAACAACCTGGTTTAGCCTTTCTGCAAAATGCCCACTGCAGGAACACAGCCCTGGAGCTGGGGGAGCCCCCCAGGCACCCCTTCCTGCATAGGAAAACCTTGGAGTAAAGCCTGCTGCAGTGGTGCATCAGGCCCAGCACTGCCAGGGAGCGAGAGGAGGGGGCTGTTCACTGCTTTCAGCCATGGGTGGTGCTGTGTGGGGCCGGATTTGGGCTTGGTGGCCCATGGGGTCCCTTTCAAGCTGGGGAAGCCTGCGGTTCCACGCCTGCCCCAACCCACGCCTCACAACCCAGCAGGTGGAGGAGGCTGGGGGCTGTGCCCTGTCCCCCCACCCGCAAACACCCTGCCTGTATCTTCTCCCACCACAAGGACCGGGTGAATGGGAGCTGTCCAAGCAGCAGATTGGCGTTAAGCAAAATGCTCAGACTGAAACAAGCTCGGGATCCATCCCAAAAACGGGCACTGCTGCAGCTTTCTGCCTCTTCCTGCATCCTCAGGCCGCACCAACAAGGAGGGATGCGGCTCTCAGGCACGGAGCCACCGGGTGCCAACCCCCCCCCTGCAAACTGCCATGCGTTTGTGCTCCACTCCCGCAATTAAAATGCCATCAGAGAAAAGCTCTCCTCCTGCTGCACCCCAGCTAGGTGTGAGCTCTTGTGCAAGGCCGCTCTGCTGCAATGTTTCTCCTGTGTCAGCGGGAGCAGCTGCAGCCTCGCAGGTGGGCTGCAACACGTCATGGTCAGCAAGGGGCTGCGTGCCGTCCCTTCCCAAAGCTGCCATCAGGCGTGGGGCTGCGTCACTGCTGAGCAGAGCGAAGCTTTTCCTCCTGCCACGGCACAGTCAGCTCTCGTTGGGTCAGAGTGGCAGAGCTGTGATCTGTGGGGCAGCTGGAAACACTGCAAGCAGTGATGGGGCCAGCCTTTAGGAAACATGGACTCTGTTTGAAGGTTCGATGGCCTCACCGCCATCCCAGGCAGGAGGAGCTGCTGGGCGCAGGCAGAGCTGACCCTCACCTTTCAAATCAAGCTCCAGAAGAATCTTTGGTTCAGTGCTGAGCCCAGCACCAGGCATGGCACCAACCACAGGCCGCCCCTCTGGGAAGGGCTGCAGCTCAGAGGGAAGGGACCTGCAGCTCTGGTGGAGAGCATAAGAGCAGTTACAATCAGAACCAAGCTGTGCTGAAGGGCGGCCAGCATGGAGTGGGTCCTGGGGAGCTTTCAAACTGCTTTAATTTGGGCCACACACCACCACGAGCAGCACAACCAGGGAGGAGTCGGTGTTGTTTTCGGCTGGCACATCACGACATGAGCTGAAAATCACTTCAAGACCCAAACAAAGCACAGCTGAAGGATGGGAAGAAACCAAAGCATCCCTAAACAGATGCTGACAATTCATCCTGACAATTCATCCGACATTTCCAAACGGCCCAGGGGGAAGCTGCTCATTTCACGAACAAAGTGGCACAATCCTCCTTCAAGGAAGGCCTGGGACAGAGCTGCAGGATGAAGCTGGTAGGAGGAGGCTGAGGACACACTGCTTTCCTTCCCCAAGCCTCCGCAGAGCCCTGGGCTGCTCTGCCCCCATCATCTCAGCACACATTTCTGATGGAAATACCATTAAGGCTGAAGTATTAAGGAAACTCTTTGGACAGACGCTGCTTGCTTCTGAGAGCAGCCTGAAAAGCTTTGTGTCCACTGCCTGAACGGCCCAGGAAAGAGGAGAACCCCGACCTTAAACCACTACAACTGCACTCACAGAGCAGCTTCAGGCAGCCCATGAGCAGCAGCAGAACCCCCAAACCCACAGACCTGCACCAGGAGAGCCCCTTCCCCTGAGAATCACCAATATCTGGTGCTTGGGCTGGGAGAAAGAGCAGAAGGGGCTCCTGACAGCCCCCAGACCCAAGGGGATGCTGCTGATGGCTCCTGACCGTACAGAGGAGGCTGAAGTCCTATTTCTCCCTTCCACTCTCCCTCAGCACCACTTATTTTTAGCAGCTCTTGAACACGACCGGCCGGAGCGACCCGGGGGTGGCAAAGAAAAGCCACCGGTTTCATCTGTGCCCAAACAACACTTGGGAGGTTCCAAGTTCCAAAAGTGAAAAAGAACAGTAGACCCTTGAGGGAGGGGGTCAGCTGTTTCAGTACAAATATCAGCAAATTCCACGTTAGGGAACGGAGAGAGCAAGCAGCTCAGTGCGAGGTGACAGCATCGTCCTCGTTTCTGTGCATCGCAGCCCTGGGCACCGGTCAGCAATCCCCGTCCACCAGACCTCATCCCCTCAAACTCTGAGATGCAGAAAGCAGCAGGTGGGCGGCTGTCGAGGCCTTTCTCCCCCCCAGCACCGTTGCAGCTGCCCCCCAAGTGCTGGGACAGCCTGCACCGAAGGAAGCAGCCCTCGGAAGCCCCCGGGGCCGATTCCCAGCGCGGCACTGGGGGAGTTTCACCGCAGCACCAGCGCTGGACGAACCCTGAGCCACGCAGGTAAGGGATGAGCGATCCCAAAAACGCAGCCTGCAGCCCGGCGCCGGGGGAGAGAAGCGGAAGGAAGCGGAGCCGTTGCCGTGGGCTCCTCCCGGCCCCGCATCCCCCCAGCTCCCACCACCTCGACCCACCTGCAGCCTTCCTGCCCCACGTCTCCGCCGTTCCCTCGCCCTCCATTACTCACCCGCAGCAGCTGGATGGACCGGTCTGGAGAAGCGCGGCTGCCCCATGAGATCCCTTCCCAAGCCGCTCTCCGGGAGGCGGCGGGAGGAGAAAGGAAGGAATCCAAACCCCGGGAGAGCACCGGGGTCCTGCAAAAGGGTCACCCCACACCCGAGGGGTCCAACACGGCCTGAGCGGAGCTGCCTGAGGAGAAGCAGCCGCGGGGCGGCCCGTGGGCCACGCGGGTCCCGCTCCCTGTTCCCCAGGCACTTGATTCTCATAAATAGGCGCCCATGCCAGCTCCCCTGGCGCAGGAATGCCTGTCATTCCAGAGCTGTGCTGGCTGGGGCTGAAGCTCAGGAAGGGGAGGAGACAGCCACGCTCCAGCCACTGAGCTGCACAACCCAAAGCATCAACACCCCTCGCTCCTTCCTCACCGGGAGCGAGGAGAGCTGGGGCTTCGCTACGGCACAAACCCGAACCCAAACTGCACCATCCTGAGTGAGAAAGCTTGGCACGCTGAGCAACGGAGAGCTTGCGCTGCTCTGAGATGAAAGGGGATCTCAAAAGGAGCGCCGGTGCTGACGCGCATCGAGGCAGACGTGCAATAAAACGCGGTTTAGTGTCAGTTCTCTCTCTGCTAAAGCTAAAGGGAGGAAGGCAGGAGCAGGGAGGGCACTTTCTCGTTTCCATCTCGCCAAGGAGAACTGCTCTTTAAAAAGGAAAATAGGAGAGTTTCTTTTTAATTCGTGTCCCGTCTCGACAGCTCCAGCTGCAAGCATCCCCCGACCCTTTGCGTCGCAGCAGAGTTCAAGCACATCCACTTGGATTCTCGTTGGTTTGCCATCAGAATTCATTAGGATCCTGGTGACTTACAGCTGGGAGCAAGCAGAGGAACCCAAAGGAGCACCTGACCCACGTGTGGGGTGGGAGCTGGTCCCAAAAGGAAGAAGGGACAGCTGTGACATCTGAGATCCCCACCTGAGGGACAAACACACCTGGGAAACACCGGCGCCTTCAGCCCCTCTGCTGCCTTGTCACGTGCCAGCACACGGCCTGCTGCACTCCCTGCTGAAGCACAGCTGCAACCACAAGGGAGGACAGAGTGCCCCACATCTCCGTCAGCAGCAGGGCAGCAGCAGCAGGTGGAGGAGCGAAGGATCAGCGCACAGAGGTGGGCGGACCAGCAAATTCCACCGCCTCCATCAGCTTCCCAGCACGGCTGCTCTTCTCACCCACCCACCTCCGGCCCCATCTCTGTGCTCAGATAGCAGCCCGTCTTCCTGCCCCATCCTGGCAGCCTGATGAGGACAGACGGACTCGCAGGCTCTCTGTTTTGACACAAAGGAAAAAAGCCATTTTAAGGCCATTTAAATCCACAGCCAGCCGGCGAAGGCCCATAAAGCTCAGAGATCAGAGGCTGGATGCCTTCTCCAAACTGCGCATCAGCTGCACACCCTGGGAGGAGATGGGCAGAACCTCCCTGCTGCAGAGCAGCACACTCGCTCTGCAGCTGCCCAACTTCCAGAGAGCCTCAGTGCAGTTGACGCTGCATTCGTAGCGACCAAAGAGCGCACAGCTTGCTAAAGCACAGCAGCATATCAACACCCAACCCTTTCTTCTACACCAGTAAAGCACCCTTAGGTTTCAATGGAAGGTTTCCGTTTGCAGTGGGGCAGCCCACAAGCTGGCACAGCCACAGAGATTCAGTGCTTCAGTGACTCTCAGGGCTGTGAGCGCACAGAAGCGGGCAGCAAACCACTGCCACGTCCCTGCACCACTGATGAGGTCTCATGAGCCATCAGTGAGGCTTCACCAATGTTGTTGCTCGCTGATGCTTGCAGAGCTGTGCTGCTCGAAGAGCAAAGATCTGCAGATCTGCAGCTTTGGTTTGGGCTTCAGACACTTGAAGAATAGCAGCTGCAACTCTTCTTTCAGGGGGAGGAACACGGGGAGGAGGACAGCAGAGCAACGGAACAGCAGAAATTCGACCCAAAAGCAACATCAGCTGTTAATGCAGACACCTGCCTCAGCACAGCATGGGAGCAGCCCACTGCTCCCCATAGGGCACGGGGCAAATCTGTGACTGCCCACAGCCGGGGCTGCACAGCTCAGCCCCCAGCCAAGCACATCCAGGGGAAAGAGCCACGCGTGGTGCAAGGGTGCATCACACAGGTGCTCCCCTCTCAAGTTTCCCTTCCTCTGCACCCAGAGCAGCATCCCAGTAAGACCCAGCACTGCAGCACTTCCAACCTGCCCACGCACAATGCAGGAGGAACCTCTTCCTGATTGTTTCACTTTAAAAATCGAATGAAACCCGTAATGAGCACAAGTATTATTAGCTGCTCTATTAGAGACACTGTTGTTCACATTTCAGTTCGCACCGACGTGAAACACCGCATTCATCTCCAGTGACTCAGGCACTGACATCCCATGATTCAGCCATGGGCACATTAAGGACTTTTGCATTACCCAACCCTGCGGATGGAGCCGGTGCTGTGAGCCCAGCAATACTGGGCGTTTTCCTTCCCAGCCCATCGGCAGTCACTGCAGGAAGCCCAAAAATGCTCCCACTTGAATCCCAATGGGGATTCCCAATGCCCACAGGAGCATCGTGCCGGGGCTGAAGGGAGGAGAAGAGGGGACAGCCAGCTGTGGATGCCCTCCATGGCAATCTGTTCAGCAGCCAAGCTCAGCGGGTTGGCAGAATGAGAAACGGGTGTGAAAACAAGACGAGGCTGCCCACGGAGGTGCCCATTTCTGGACTGTGCTCAGAAGGAGATGCGGAGGAGTTGGAGTCACCCGTTGCAGCCCGGTGGTTGGGGCTCAAAGGTCACAAGCCAACAACGTGACGCTCTTCCTTTCCCCTCATGTGGTATGAAAGCCATCCTGGTGTGGAAACGGAAGCACGTTTATTTATAAGCCAGCTGGCACTGCATTGTTCGGGTCCTGCATGCTTTGATGAAAGCTGCTGCGTTGGATGAGACGGAGCAGTGAGGTAAGTGCTCCCAAGCCATGTGATTTCCTCCGTGCTTCCTGAGACTTTTCCAAATGGGAAACTCCCATGTCGCAGTGTTCCCGTCCCCTCGTCCCCACCAGTGGATCAGTGAGGTGGCGATGGGGCTGGCACACCAGGCAGCACCCTGATGCCACGTGCTCCCTGCTAGGGATGTCAGCAGCCCACAGCCAACGTGGTCCCATGCAGCCCAGGAGCCGAGCTGCACTGAGCGCAGCCATGTCATGCTGGAGAAGGAGAAGCCCGGCTGGAATCCTCAGAGGAACAAAAGGAGCACTCACCTGTCCCAGGGAGCTCTGTAACAGCTCTAAGAGAAGGATGTGAGGTCAAGGCACCCCCTAGCCTTGTTTCCCAATGGAAGACGCGGGACTTGCAATGGGAGCACTGAAAAAACATACCTTCAATGCCTCCTCACCATTCGCCCTAATTACTTACCGCATATGCTAAATATTTTCCTGTTTACAGATGAGGGAATGCTAAGGAATGTAATCCTGAAAATTAAAGATTCGCTCCCATCTCAGCCAACTTGAGGGCTGTGGTGATTCACAGCCAGGCTGTCCTTCAGCAAGGGAACCTCCAAAGCCAACAAATGACTTTTTGGAGCACCTTGAAGCAGCATGAACAGGAGCGCTGGTCAGAAGCCAGAGGAAGCACAGATACAGGATGCATTCCAGCAAAGCAACAGCATATTCCCAACAGCGAAGCGCTCGGAGGCGAGATGCCCATCTGTCACTTGCAGCTATATTATTAGGAAAACGTGAAGCAGAAACATGGAGAACATTACATTAATTATTCTGTTGCTTAGGGAAGAAACAGCATTGAGCTTAACTCCTATTTTACCCATTAAAACCCTCAGACAACAAACACAAAGAGAAGAACCCACCAAGCATCATCACCCAAGGCTTCCTGTTGCACAGCACTGGAAGCAAAGCCAGACAGAACGCCCAGCTCCAGCACAAACCCAGCACACCCCTCTCCTTCCAGAGGTTGCACGGGGTCTGATCTGGTTCAGCACCTCTCCCACTGACCCGGATGAGTGCACACTCTCAGCTGCTTGCCCTCCTGGGCAAACCCAGCACACTCAGCATGCCCTGCTCCAACACCCCGTGGCTTTACGCTGATGTTATGGCAGGCAACCCAGCCCTCTGGCAAAGGGTCACCTGTAAGGCAATGGGACAGGACAGGCTCTGCAAAGCACTGCAGGCTGCAAATGAACAGCAGGAGGGAGCTCTGCCCACGTTCATCGCCAGAGCCGCCATCCCAAAGCTCTTCTCCTACCCGCAGTCCTTGCAGATGTGCCATGAGCAGGGCAGGAGGATCACCAGCAGCCTCATTTCACAGAATCACAGAATCACCCGGGTTGGAAGGGACCTCAAGGATCACGCAGTTCCAACCCCCTGCCCAGCAGGGCCACCAAACACACACATTCAGATCAGGTTGCCCAGGACCCCGTCCAACCTGGCCTTGAACACGGCCAAGGGGCATCCACAACCTCCCTGGGCAGCCCGTTCCAGGGCCCAACCGCTCTCCTTGTAAAGAACTTCCCCCTAACATCCAACCTCAATCTTCCCTCCTTCAACTTGGATCCATTTCCTCCTTTTAAGGCCTGGCAGAAGCCTCACAAAGCACACACGCCCCTCATCCCCAAAACCCCAAACTGCAGCACGGCATTTCAGCACGTCCTCTGCCTCACGGTGCTCGCTGCAGGCCCCAAGAAGCCCAATTACCCTTCAACACCTCCAAGCCACGCTCTGAAGTCACATTTTTTCCCCATTACCAGCAGGCAGCACCGGTGCCAGGGCATCCCACCGCCCCGCGCTTGGCTCTGCCCAGGGAGGCTCACAAAAGCCCCATGGTTCTGCTGCTGGGGAACACCCAGCTTCCACCGCACCTGCTCTGCCCTCATTATCGACCAGGCCAGAAACTCCTCATTAAAATGCAAGGCGAGTTTGGCACACAATCTCAGCTTCTGATCATCTCGAGCAGATTCGGTTGGAAGAGAAAACCAAGTTTCCTGCCGTGGCGCAGGAACTGGAGGGCACAGCACACGGATTTGGCTTCGCTCCCTTCGAGCCAACAAGAAAAATACCACTTTTTTCTTTTTCTTTTGCACCCGTGCAGCTTGGATCTCACCCACAGTTGGCATTTCTTTCTAACTGCTGCTTTAGATGCACACACCAGGCACAGCAGCTCCTTCCAAGCACGCCGTGCCTTGTAACGACAGGCCTGACCTCCGACTTGCACAAATCTGCCTTCTGAAACAATGCGGATAAATATTTGCCCCATGCAAGAAGACAGCTCTGAGGAACCATTCCAGTTTATCAACTTTGTGATTCACGTCGATACAAGCTTCGTCCTCTATTTAAGCACCAAGATAACGACGGGGAGCTCAGTCCCATGGGGCTCCCAGGAGCTGTGGCACATGGCAGCAGTGCCACCCCGCCAGCACCCAGCTCAACCCCCAGCCCAGCCCCACACATCGCTGTCAGGCAGCACGCAGGTGTCAGCACACAGCAGCGAGGCCGAAGGTTGAACCGTGCCAAGCAAATGCTGTGGCGCCAGCAGGACTGCAGCGCTGCGGATCGTCCCCTTCCTCACCCCTTTGGAACCCGATTGCCTCGGAGAGGGCAGTGAAACTGCCCAGATGTGAAGCTGGATGTGAGCCCTGCGTGCCCTCCAGCAGCACAGCCCCACGGCCTCAGCTTTGTGCCGGGAGCAGCCGTGAGTGTGGAGCACCCAGCCCAGCTCCGGTCCCCAAACCTAACACTGGTCATGCGTCATCTTTGACTCACAGCTCTGCACAGACAATGCCATGGCAATTGTTTACAGTGTCAAGGACATTTCATATAATTAAAGGAAACGGCCCAGGATTAGATAATACCAACAGCCTGGGAGGCACGGCTCGTCATCACCTTGCAGCAAGCTCTCTCCCTGAGGTTGTTGCCTACTGCAAGTAGGACCCCTCACATCTCCCACACCGACTCCTCTGCCCTGGTGCTGCTCTTGGGGCCCAACACAGCCACCTTGCCTGGCAACAAGCATCCCGATCCCAAAGCAGCACCTAAAAATCCCAAACTGAGACCAGCAGACAGCACTCCTGCACTGCTGGTGGAACATATGGATGTTTGTCACAGCCCACTGGGAGCGCCTGTGGTACAGCCAGCTGCAACTGCAGCCTGAGCCACGAGCTCTGCAAATATTTGCTCACCTTCTCAACTCGTGCAGCCTAAGAGTTACAGCGTGCTGCAATTCCAGGTATGTGAGCTAGCAAGCTCACAGCCAAGCCAGGCAGGCTCGCTCCTTAGGCCTTCCTCTCCTTGCTGCCGGATGCCCTTGGTTCTTGTGCTCTCCTGCACTGCTGACACAGCAGTGGATCACACAGATGGCTTAAGGACCCCCGGGACAATGCTTCTGAAGACCCCCAGCAACCGGTGCTCAGCACATCCCCACCTCCTGCAGCCCCTCCCCATAGCAGAGGGCTCCATCCTCACAGCATCCTCGTGGCTCCTCGGGACCTGCTGCACTGCAAACCCCTCACACTGCGACCCGATGCTTTGGGGACACGGCGCCAGGAAGGCAAGGCAAACGGCTGCCTCGTCTCATCCTCGTCCTTCAGCTCTCTGCCTTAGAGATGGGCTCCAGGGATCTCTGCTGCAGAGGACGGAATGGCTTTTCAAGATGAGAGGCTGCTCAGCGTCAAAGCTGCTTTTTCCTCCAACAGAAATACTGCAGTGCCCCACAGCCCCCCCACGGGAAGGCTGCTCAGTGCTGATCAATGCTTCACCCCGAGCAGACAGGGAATGTCAGGGGTGCCACTCGCTGCAATAATCCCATTACAGAGCTATCCGGAGCAAGCAGTTTCCTCCATATTTGCAAGATAACGGGATTAGCTTCGTGTTCAACATCATTTCAGCCTAATAATTGCAGCATCACTCCTTAGGCCCCGCTGCCATCGACTCAACGGGGGATTCCCCCCCCACCCCAAACAGCCCCAGCTTTGAAAGCCCTTCATTAGCATCGGCATCTTAAGTTAATTACTTGGAGAGATTTTCCATCCCTCCCCGAAGTGAAATGCAACTTAACCCCTGCAACACGCTGCGCTCAGACAGAGCCGGCCGCTGTGCTCCTCGCAAGAAGACACGCTGCATCCCCTAAAACACCCCCTTATTATTCCCGACCTCCCCAGCTCCTCGCAGCCCCATTTCCCCCATTATTTCCCCCCATTATTTCCCCCCATTATTTCCCCCCATTATTTATTTCCCGGAGCTCCGCCGGCCGCCCCCCCCCCCCCCCCGGCCGACTCACGATCGCCCCCCGGCGGCCGCGCCGCAGCACTGCAGCGCTCAGTCGGAAGGAACGGCGCTGTGCCACCCGCAGGAGGCACTCATCATTTGTAAGGCACAGAGGAATGAAACATCCCCAAAAACCAGCTGCCAAGTCCTTTAGAAAGCAAGGACAGCCAGGATGGAGGGCTGCTTTTCCCAAGCTCTCCTCACACCCGTTAACCTGTGGTTATCACCTGCCCGTCACGGCTGGCTCAGCCCCACACCAGCACGAAGCCACTCCAGGACGTGGATTTCATGCTGTGTTTGAGGAGACGAAAACCACCTCCAGAAAACAGCTGGGCTCCTTCCCAACACTGTGCAGAGAGCAGCTTTGTTCAGTCAACCCCACTGTGAGGGCAGCAGCATCAGCAGCAGCATCCAACCCAAGGGCTGGGTTTGCCATTCATCCGCAGGCATTGCTGCTGTGTGACCCAAAAAAATGCTAACAACAATGGCTCCATTTAAAACAAGCATTCGTACCTCTGCTCCCGAAGAGGCTTCTCTCTCAGTCCCAATGAGATCCACTACTGAAATCAGGTGGCAAATGACAGAAAGCAGCACTGCAGAGGGCGACGTGAGCGTCAGGTCTGGGCTGAGGCCCTCCAGCAGTGCCCTACTTACCCAGCGAGTCGGCTCGGATTGATTACACGTCCTATAGAGCCTTATCTCTCAATACAAGGAAACTGTTCAACTCAATCTGAGCACTGCAGGTGCAACACCTCTCCCTCAGTGCCAGCCTCCGCCCCACCTGGCTCCTGGCAGCCCATCACCAGGTATTTCATTCCCACACACCCGCAGCAGAGCCACCAGGGCACGACGAGCTCTGCTCTCCTCCAGGCAGAGAAAGCTGCACAAACTGAGCACCCACAGCTTCACCACAGCCCAGAATGGGGTCCTACAGCGCCAAGGTCACCTGCGGAGGCAGAGCAGTGCAGGCATCCCATTAACCACCCCACGCACCCTGGGAACTGCAAGCTGAAGAACAAAAGAACATCAGGATTGTGTCCCAAAGGGTTTTGCTAACCTGCCAAATGCGCTCACCTACTTACAGTAATGCTTTCAGGCAGGTTAGCCAGCGTTCTGTGCTGCACCTCGTTTAAAAGTCAAATGGTCCCAGATGAGCTCAGCACAACCCTGCAGTAAATGTGTCTCCGGCACATTTGGCCTCTCGCAGCACAGCACACTTCAGCCATAATTAAACGTTTAATCGCAGGCACTCTGGCCACTTTGGCTCTTCTATTGTGTTGCACAAAACAGTTATACTGCTGTATAATATATTGCATGAGGGAACTGCGGCTCGCGCCTTCCTGGAGGACAAACCTTCCCTGCAGGGCATTACCCAAAGGAGCAGCGTGGCTGTGCTTTGAATCAGAGGTGATCTGCAAATCCATCCGCTCGTGCAATGATCACGCACTCATTTCCCAAACTCTGGAGCATCTGCTGGCACTTGTTCAGCCACACATCCTGCTGGGAGCAAGGAGCAATGCTGGTGGCACGGCAGCGCTCCCATTCCCAGCCCCTTCCTCTCCTCAGACTCCATTTGGAGTCCCAGTGTCCAAAAGCAGCAGATCCATATCACGCTGGTTTCCTTACGAGGCTCGCAGCCCAGCAGCCAGCACAGATGATGAAACAAACTGCTGCTTTGTCTACACAGAGCTTAAGAACCCAAGGAGTATTTCCTTTCTAGTTGGAAAAGAACTGGCAAAAAAGTAGCACAGCAGGAGACCGAGGGGATGAAAGTCGGTCGTGAATACAGAAATAACTACAGAATATTCTTCAAGCATCCATAAACTCCAAGTGTTATTCTGGAACAGCGTGTGCAAGAGGCTGCTCACGTTTCCCAGTTCTCCCAGCAGTCGCCTGCAGTTGCCCCCAGGGTCATCCCAGTGCCACCAGCAGAACTGTAAGCAGAGCACTGAAGGTTGAAGGAGAGCAAAGCCTTCCTTGGAGGAAGGCTCAGAGCCTGCTGGACCAGCAAGCTGCTTGCTCTGGAGCTCTTGGCCTGCGTCCTCGTTAGGTCACAGCACCACCACTGCATCGCCCCCACGAGGGAAAGGGCTGAAAGCAGTTTGAGAGGGGAGCAGCGCCTGGGAGAGGGCAGCAAACACAGTGCAAACACCCTGAGAACAGAAGGTGATGCTGCGCCTCCCTGCAGCAACAGGAGGATCCGAACGGGGTGAGATGCTGCAGTGCCACTGCCCTTCAGATCAACAGCTGTGCAGGTGGGACCCTGGGATGAAGGGGAGCTCAGCCCTGCACTGCTGTGTATTCAGAAGCCATGTGCTGCTCTCACCAGCTCCATCCTCACACTGATGGCTCAACTCGGCGCCACACAGACCCCAAATCACTGCCAGCTCACAGTGCCATCACACAGCACAGCCTGCTTTGCTCAGTCCATCCATCCCACAGAGCAGCAGCCATCCCATGCTGCCGTGGCTGCAACACACGCACGTCTGGATCAGCACAGGCCAGCTGCAAGCACCTACAGACGCTCACTCAGGCCCACAGCCCAACAGGCTCCTGTATGCTCTTCTCTGTACTTGGAAAAATAACCCAGGGTAGACTTGAGAGCAAATTTTAAGCTGCATACCTGCTCTAAAATGTGCACCAACAAGCTCTGAAGCCTCCCTGCAGCCGCATGGAGACCGTGCTTCCACCAGCCCTGGGGGGCGAGCACAAATTAAAGTCTGAAGACAACAGCACGCTTCATTTTTAATTAGCTGGGGCACCCAGCCAAGAGGAGCTCCCCCACCCACTGTGGCCAGCGAAGCCTGACAGCTAAAAAGGATTTCTGCTCGGCTGTGCAGTCCCTGTGGCCATTCGAAGCACACCAGCTCTGAACACGCGCCAATGCGGTTAAAACAAAAGCCAGCCATGCAGCATTGGGAGGGCAGTTAATATACAACCAGGTTAAGGACAGCATCAAAAAGCACCAGGCTCTGCAGGAGCAAAGGGCACGGGCTTCAGCTCCTGCACGCAGCTCTGCCTTACCTCATCTCCAGCCCCGGTGCCCGGAGCAACCCGGAGTCCTGAGCTTAGCAGCACCTGCAGAATGAGCGTCCTTAAAAGCAAAGTAATTAAAAAAAATAGCAATAAGAGACCCATTTGTTTACTCTGCTTTGAGTACGGGGCTCTCAGCTCCCAGCATTGAGGACACAAAGCTTCACGATCAGCTCTGGGGGTGCCGAGCGTGCAAAGGTTGAGCCCAGGTTCTCCATCCTGAAGGGGAAGCAGCTCTACTTCACCTGATGAGATGTGAGCGTAAGGCCTTTCACATCTGCTCCCATCAGCAAACAGAGCTCCTGGCAGCCCGACAGGCTCCAGCACACCAACACAAGGAGCAGGGAGGGACGTGAAGCTTTGTGACAGAACGCAGCCGGCCACGGGCAGCCCCAGCAGAGCCCACAGTGCTGCTCGAAGCCACGCCGTGAAGGCTGGAGGGATGGAACAACCCGCCCTGCTGCTGCCTGCACCCCAGGGCCGAGCAGGGAGCTGCCATCTGCACGGCCACTGCTCCCACCTCCATGGGAAAGCTTCATCTGGGATCAGTTTTGCCACAAGCAAACTGCAGGGGAAACGCCATCGCCAATTAAACGGGCACCTTGCACCAACAATTAGAGGGCACAGCAGCAATGCTCACCACCAGGATTATAAGGCTGATGTGACTTCAGGAATGTGTGCTTGGCTCTCTCCAAGCAGCTCTGCACGAAGGCAAGACCTGGCAGCCCCAGCTCCCCATGCTGCTGTCACACACGCTGCTCCTCGAGCTTAAAGGGTGCCATCACCTGATTGCACAGGAAGAGGCTGGAAATCACACTGGTGCTCACAGAGCTGCACAAGGTGGGAGCCATCGGCTGCCACAGTGTGGACATGGGCTGCCCACCATGCAAACCCCATCTCAATGGCGATGAAAACAAGGGTAATGGAAGGCAGTGCTTTTTTCCAGCACCCTTTTGGCACGTGGTTGGAACAGTCATTCATTACACTGGGTCAAAAAAGTGCTAGTTTTAGAGGAAACCAAATTCTTGCATTGCTTAAAGCTGAAAGGAAGGAGCTCGCTCGCCTCAGGGCAAGTGGTAAGCTGTGCCTAAAGCAAGAGCTTTAAAGCCAAATTTCAATTAAAAACTTCACATCTTCTGCAAGACAGAGCAGCCCAGGGAAATTAATACAGCAAAATCAGGAGCTAGCAGCTGATTCCTCCTTCTGACTTGTCACTGCCTTGCTCCAATCACACACCAGCTCAATGCTCCTGGCCTCCTCCCTATCAAGAAAAGGGATGTTGCTTGCTTCCAAGAGCTTGGGATATTGAAGAGCCCAATTCCAGCTCGCAGGGAAGGGAGATTTCAGAAGAGATCCATCGGCTCCAGCCCACACCAGTTGTGCAGCAGAGTTGCAGCTGATGCAAACCACCTCATTTGCAATCATCTGCCTCAAATTAAAGACATGAGGCTCAAAATAACGAGGTTCACTGCAGTGCTCATCCGAGGAAGAAGGAACAGGTTCACAGCCTCTACAGCATCACAGTACTCACCAGAGCTCTCCTCCATTCCTCCCAACCAAAGATGCTCCGAGCAATTCCTACGAAAACAGGAAACAAAAGTGACACACAGATTAGAATTCCAAGCGTGACCAAAGCCCACGTTTAATTTTACTTCTTCACCAGCACAGCACAGCCGTCGTGCAGAGAACACAGAGCACAAATCCTCCCCAGGACACGCAGACAAGAGAGCAGCGCCGTCCCTCTGCCTCAGAGCTGCACTCGGTGCTTGGGGAGGAAAAGTGAGACAAAGCAGAGGTGCAGCACTCACAAAGCTTTGGTCACAGAATCACAGAATCACCTGGGTTGGAAGGGACCTCAAGGATCACGCAGTTCCAACCCCCCTGCCCAGCAGGGCCACCAAACATCCACATTCAGATCAGGTTGCCCAGGACCCCGTCCAACCTGGCCTTGAACACGGCCAAGGACGGGGCATCCACAACCTCCCTGGGCAGCCCGTTCCAGGGCCCAACCGCTCTCCTTGTGAAGAACTTCCCCCTAACATCCAACCTCAATCTTCCCTCCTTCAACATGGATCCATCCATTGGGATGCAGACACCTGCTTGCGTCCCCCTCCTCTCTGTGCCTCCAGCTAAGTGCCAGCAGGGCATTGCCACACCAAAGGGAGCAATGGGAGAGAAGAACTGAGCAGCACAGGGAGGAAGAACAAGGAAAAAACCAACTATGACAAAGGGAATCGCAGAACAGCCAGGCTTGGAAGGGACCTCAAGGATCACGAAGCTCCAACCCCCTGCCACACGCAGGGCCACCAACCTCCACATTTCACAGCAGCCCAGGCTGCCCAGGGCCCCATCCAACCTGGCCTTGAACACCTCCAGGGATGGACGGGGCATCCACAACCTCCCTGGGCAGCCCATTCCAGGGCCCAACCACTCTCCTTGTAAAGAACTTCCCCCTAACATCCAACCTCAATCTTCCCTCCTTCAACTTGGATCCATGGTCCTTCATGTCTGCATCTCCAGCAGGGCACCACACGCCTGCTGCAAAGGAACAGCAGTGCACATGGAGCAATGAGGGCAGCACGTGCACGGCTCTCACACAAGGCAGCGCTGAACGTCTGGGGAAAGGGGACCACAAGGAGGAACTGGGATCTCAGTAGGAAGCCCAGCTGTTGTCTGGGGAGAGTTCTGCAATGAGGTGTGAGAGGAACTGAGTTTGGGGAAATGGGGACGCGCCTGGATTCCAACAGAAACACACTCAGCAGTTTGGAAATGCTTTGCACAGACCAGCCAGGAACAACGCAGGCTGCTCCTGCTGCAGGACTCCCAGACAAAGACATCAGTGCTCAGAGCACGGCTGGGAACCACAGCTTGTAACCAGCTTAGCAAGGGGAAGCGTGATCTGCGAGGACTGCACAGCAAATCACCACCCAGAGCATCCCGTGGTGCTCGTTTCAGAGGCAGCTCATCCTGAAGTCACTTGAGAAACACCCCAAGAACCCCCCACTTTAATCCATGAATACAGCTGAAACACACACGTGCTTCAGGGCTGTGATTTTAGCACATGCATTCAACAAAACCTGCTCTAAATGCTTCCATGAGCAAGGATACCACGTGCAGAAGCCACGAGTGCTCCTTGTTGAGGGCTCTGTATCTCCAGGCACCACCTCAGCACCTGCACACAAACCCCCCCTTAGCAGCAGCCCCACAGCACAGCACGTCTGCAGCTCACATCTTTTGGGAAAGGGAAGCAGAAGAGCAGCAAAATCAGACACCTCAAAACCTACTTCATCCTTAGCAGAGATGACAGCAGCCCTGCTGCTCCCCAAAGCCACCGGCGAGTTTGGCTTAATTTGCCTTTCAAGGGCATTCCTGCACAGTGCTGAGCTCTGCGTGTCACCAGGGCTCTGCTTGTGCCTGGAATACTGATGCAGGCAGCACACCCAGGGCCAGACAGCAGCTTTGTGCACCAAGATGCATCACCAGGGGACAGCAAGGCTGCAAGCATCTCCACCCCAACCAGAAGGGATCCCTCCAGCACCCAGTTATTAACCTGGTTAGAGCAGAGGGAGCAACATCAGCACTGCTGGTGCTCCCACCAGGATGCCAAAGCAGGCACACACGTCCCTGCCTCGCTGGGAAAGTTCTCAGCAAAGCAATGGCTGATGCAGGGCACACAGTGCTGCAGGGCCAGCGGGGAGCTGCTGATTCGGCAGCCACCCTGCAATGGGCAATGGATAACAGTGCCCTGCAGGATGGGATCTTACTGCCACCCCCACTGCCAGATGCTCCGTCCTCCCTGCAGCCAGCAGGCCTGAGAAAACCTGGATGTCACTCCTGTTAGCACAGCACACACTGCACATCACATCACTGCACACCACCATTCAGACGTGGGATCTGTCTGCACCATGAGCCACGTGCCAGCACTGCCCCGGGATGCTCACAGCCCTCTGCTGGGCCACCACCCATCCCTGCTGCTGCCATCACAGTCTTGGCCCACCGAATTCAAACGGTGCTTTTCTGCTCTTTTTTCAGCTTTCTGTACCAATCTAAGAATACATCTTTTTCCACTGACCCCGCTCTGATCTCGTGAGGAGGTGACGCCTTTTTTCCAGCTCTGCAGCAGAAATGAGGCACTGCCACGCTGCTTCTCAGCACTATTCTTGCAGCTCAGAGCCTGCAGCAGCCAGACACAACACAGCACAGCCCTGCACTCCTGCCTGGTGCAGCCCTGCAGCAGCACAGGATGGGCTGCAGCTTTCCTCCTCGCTCCTGCAGCAGTCAGGATGAGCCAGGTGCGCAGCAAGCAGTTGCAAGAGGCACAGTGTGGGCTGGGGAGGACAGGACCCGGTCTTGGTGCTTCTCTCCCCCAGCCCCAGGCTTTGCTGTACCACCTTCATTGCTTTTTCACGTCCCCATTTGCAGCAGCCCATGCCTGGAGCACTCGGATGCTCCACAGGCCATCACAGTGCAGCTCATTAGCTGTGCCACTCTGCCCTCACGCTGCTTCTGATCTCAGGCTGCTCACCTCAGCTCCAACACCAAACAGCATCTTTCAAAAGACTCAGGGACGCTTCCAAGTGCAGCCAGAAGCAAAGCAGTGCAGGGCTCGTTTTTATTCTCAGCTGATGTACAGCTGTGACACCCCCAGGTGGGAGCGGGGCATCACCTGCACCCCCAGCTGCCCTCCTGTCCCCAATCCCAACATTCCTGACAGCATGGCAAGGCTGTCCTGCAGCGAGCCAAAAGCTTCTCCCTGCTTTAGGAGAAAAGCACACAGGGGAGAGCCAGGATGTCCTTACAATGGCCCCAAACTACGCCTGCTGCATCCCCACAGCAAGGCAGAGGACTGACCCACACCCAGCAGCCCAAGGAACAGAGTCCAGCTCTGATGCGCACCATAAGCACCCACAACACGAAAGAAAACAGCTCGAGGCACAGAGCAGCTCCTGAGGGCAGCTCAGAGCTCAGCTGCAGATAAGAGCTTAAACCCCACGAGAGAAACCCCTCTGGGCTGCAGTCACTGCAGTTGGCTTTGCTCACATCCTTCGCTTATCACCGTTCCGTCACCATTTGCTGCACTGTGCCTCCACCCAGGACAGGGTTTGCAGCTCTGCAGCTGCTGAGCTGGAAGGGCTTTGTGGAAGAAAGGACAAACACAGAAACAGAGCTGCAAGTGACAACTGCACGTACAACCTGCACAGCCAACAACCGGGTGGGAGAAATCCTCATAGAGCAGCTAAGGAAACCAGCAGCTCCTCGTTGCAGATACAGCATTTGATAATGGGCTCCCTGAGAAAGCAGCAGAAATCTCTCGGTGCTGTGGCAGCTGCCTGGGGGTGGCACAGAGATCCAACACTGCCAGCGTGGAGTTGGGGAACCTTTTAGATTAGAGGAAGACGTAGGTGAGTAATTGCAATGGACTGAATGAGGTAATTTGCTTGCAGAGACCAGAGACGAAGCAAAGCAAAAGGTGAAAACAACGCCAGGGATGACAGCTGATAGAATTAAAGCAGGACGTTAACGAGGTTCTGGTCATCCATAGAATGAGAACACAGCACTTTACGAACACATACACATCACCAGGACGTGTGTTAATGAATTGAGATAGCAGAGTGTGATTCCACGCTGTTACCCCAACAAACCAACCTGCCCACCCCCCGTAGCCCCAGCAGGCAGCACAGCACCAACACAACCCGTAACGTTTCTGCATGAGAACTTCCCCTGCAGAAAAAAACCCCAACCCTTTGCCGTTTCCATTGCAGCACACCAAGCACTGATGCTGTGCACAGCTCGGACCCAACCTGCACTGCTGGGCCTTCCGTGGGGCTTCAGCACAAGCAGATGGCACTGCGAGCTCTGACTTTCTGCTCAGCTCTCCCCTGTTCCACTGCTGTGTCCTTGGACAGGAGAGCAGGTTTGCTGACCTCCCCCTCCCCCCCAGCACATCAAAGCTGGTGTTCTGCTTGGCACAGGCAGCCTCTGATAGGTGCCAGCACCACTTACAGATGAGCCCACCCCCCGCCCACAGCGCTGATCCCAGCCAGCAGCACACTGAGAGGCTCCTGGATGTGGCAGCCAAATCCAGCAGGACCCCAATCCACAGCAACAAGAACCAGAAACAAAGGGAAAGCACTGCACTTCCTCAGATCCAGAGGCAGCTCTGCGTCCATCCCGGCAGGCAGAACCCAGAGCTGCCTCCATTGGGAGCACAGGGCTGCGTGCTGGGAGCTGTGGCTCTCCATGCCCTGGAAGGGGGCAGAGCTCAGGGCGCCCAGCTGCAGCACTGCTCCATCTGCACGCCTGCAACCAAGGGGAACAAAGCAACCGCTTCTTCACCTGGCTCCCTGTCACTAAAGCTCCCTGCAGGCTGGGCTAGCTCTGGGCATGGCTTATCTTACTGCAGACAGAGCAGCAGGGGGCTTTTATCACAGCCTTAACGAACGAGGTCTGCGTCCCTCCTGCACGCACAGCAAAGAGCTGCGGCAGGAATCAAAGCACCCCACTTCTCTGCTGCCCTGCAATAACATCACGCTCATAAATCTGGGACAGCGTGAGCTTTGTGATGCCTCCACTTGGGTGAGCCAAAGCAAGGAGCAGCTTCCTGTAAGAATCAAGAGGTGAAGAAGAGCCCCATAGCAATACAAGGGACAGCACACAGCCCAAAGCCAGAGCCAAGGAACCCCAGAGCCTTGCTCAGAAGGAAGCAGAGCCACGGGATCCCTGAGCCCTTCCACAGGCAGCCCAGGGCAGCAGCAGCAGCTGGTTTCAATCCAGTCCAGTTCCTCAATCTGTTGGCCACGTGGCCATGAACAAACACTTGCTCAGTGTATGGGAAGGGAGCAAAGGCACCCAGGGCTCCTCCAGCACACGCAGTGCTTGGAGGCGTTGCACAGAGCCCTGCATTGGAGCAGCACCATCTGCAGCCACACTGGGTTACCAGGCCAGGAGGGCTCTGCTCTGCTCCCCACCCCACAGCCTCACCTCTGCCTGAGCTGCTCCAAGATCCCCCAGCATCCAAGATTTGGGTGAGACAGGGCTTCCTTCCTTCCTCCCGTCGACAGGATGATTTCAGGTCTCCGCTTCCCAACTTATTATTTAAACCCCTCCAATGTGCTCAGGAGCAAAACCTGCAGCATCAACAAACGCCAGCCCAGCTCCGTGCACCCCCTGCAGCCTGGCATTCCAGTTCTACCAGTTCCCTCTGCCCCTCGTTGCCCCCATTCCCTGAGAACCAACAGCTCTGTGAGCCGTGCCATGGCAAACCACCTGCTTCCTGCACAATTAAAAGCACTTCCAAACTGCAGCTCCCAGCAGTGGCGCAGGCAGACGGGCACTCAGAGCAGCTCTGCTCCCAGCTCTGCTTTTGTGCTGCAGGGCCGGGGATGCGGAGCACAGCCTGCCTGCACAACAGCTGCGCTGCCAAGGGGCCGCAGCACCAACTGCAGCCACCAGAACTGCTGCAGCCCACTCACAGACCAGCTGAACTCACAGTGTGCTAAAGCACACGCACTGATTTCTGAACACAGCCCCTCTCCCCTGGGCAGAGCACATCCTGCCATCTCCTGGAGGCACTCCCTGCCCTGGGCAGAGCAGCAGTGAATCTCAAAATGCAATGGTGCACCAACACTGCTGCAGCTGCTGTGCTGTCTGCCTTGCTTGCACACCCTCCTCCTGCTCCATGCTGCACTGCAGGAAGGAAATAACCCTTTTACAAAGGAAGCAATAGCCTGGAGAGCGGGCAATAAAACACTCAAACCTGCTTTGTGGGACCTGCAGCCCCTGTGGTCTGCGGGCACCTGGGGAGGTCTGGCTGTCAGCACTGTGCAAGCAGCGCCCGAATGCCCACCTTCCCAACAGACACAGCCTGCTGGTGCTGCCAAGGCAGAAAAACCAATGCAGGAGGTGATCCCTGCCATGCTTTGCACTGAGTGCAACGAGCTCCAGGAGCCACGAATCCCCCCTGCTCTGCCTGGCCACCCCTTATTCCTTCTGCCCATCCAAACGAGCGTGTCTCACCCCACTGAACAGCCCCTCTGGTTGCCCAGGCTCACAAAACCTACAAAACCACCCCACAAAACCCACCTGATCTGCCCAAAAGGCAGAAGGGCACTGAAGGAAGCTACCTGCCAAGCACCTGCAAACACTCCACCCCAAAAAGCTGCTTTGCACACAGCCAAACAACAATTGCAATGCATCACAGCCCTTCGGTCGGCCCTTTCCAGCAGGCAATTATTTCTAAAGGCAGAGCTGGTAGGGGACACCAAACTGAGGACCTGCGCTGTGACAACGCTGCAGAAACAGAGCTTTAGGAGAGCCCACACCATCTCCAAAGCAACTGCAGTGCTGTTTGCTCAGCAGGGCAGGCACCCCGAGGTGCTAACACTGCTCTCCAGTGAGCGGCTGACGCGGTGCTCTGAGGTCAGGCACAGGCTGTGCTCTGACAGGGCGTGAGAGCAAGAAGACAGGAGGCTGGAAAGGCACGGAGCTGCTGTGCTATCACCGTCATGCAAATCAAACCCCTCACTGCTGGCATGGAGGTGGGAGGTTCCGACGGCTGCTGCAAAAGTCACCTTGGGAGCAGCAAAGAGGAGGGGTTGCAGCGAGGTGAGGGTTTGAAGCAGCTTTGCCTTGGCCAACGGAAGGGGCTGCGTGAAGGCAAAGCCCACCAGGGTGAGCAGCAGGGAGAGCTGAAGGACACGGCACCACCCGCCTGTGGGGTCACACAGCTCTGCTGTCCTACCTGCAACGGGAAGGCAGGGAGCTCACACCCACGTGAGGAATCCTGCTCCTTAGATAAACAGGGCAGTAAAACAAGCAAACAGCCCTCGTGCTCGTGCTGAGCTGCCACAAACGCAGCAGCCCCGCAGCCAGCAGCTCCTTGCAGGAATAGCTGAGGTGTGCAGCACTGATCCACGGAACCACAGGCATCGGGTGCTGGAGGTGCTGCACTCCCTCCTCCTGCTTTCCTGACCCCACGCGCTCACATCACTCCCTCCCCACCTCACAGCCACACACAGTTTGCCAATCCAGGCACCTCTCTCCATCATCAGAAAAGAAAACAGCCCAGTATTTACAAGACAAGCGAAACGGAACAAGAACAGCAGCCAAAACCACTGCTGGTGATGCTGGGAGTCAGGCCCGCTGAGCAGCTGTGAGTTTCCCCACGTCGCCCCTCTGTCAGCCATCACTGCATGCTGAGCAGGTAACCAAAAATCAGATGGCCTCGAGCCATGGATATCGGCTGAACTGCTGGAAAACAGCACAAGGCCAGACAGCCTGACAGCACTCATCTGACAGCCCCACCCCAAAGGTGGAGATTGCTCTGAGATGGTGCAGCTGAGCTGAGAAACGGCCTTTAAAGAAGCCTGCAATCTCATCAGTGCCTTTTGGGGTTGGTTTCGGCTTTTTCTCGGTTGATAATTAGGGGGCTGCACGTTCAAAATGGATTTGGAACACAAGGTTAAATCAAGCAGCCTGTGACCTGGCTCAGCCTGGAGCAGGATGCTCTCAGTGCCAAACAGATGAAGCCCACAGATGTGCCACTTCTCTCCTGCCTCTAATCAGAGATCTAAGGGACAACGACTCAGCTTCTCATTAGTCCTCCTCTGGCATCATGCAAGCACCAGCCAGGGGAACAAACCCTGGTGGAATAACAGGCCAGCAGGAAGTGACACCGTGCAACAGATGGACTGCACTTAACATCCCAGCAGCCACAGAGCAACCTCGCAATGCACTCAGCCCATCCCTCCTTTCACTGATGACTGTTTTCCCTGGTCCCTGCAGCACAAAGGCAGCTGGAATCTCACAGCTCTGTCGTTTTGCCACCAGCAGTGCTGCACCAGAGTGGCTGTGGTGCATCAGTTCGTGGTCTGAACTTCACTGTGCAGCAGCTCCTGGCTGCTCTGCCATCAGCAAGCTGCAAGCACAGAAGCACTGAGTTAATTTGCTTTCTCTCCTCCTTCCATGGGTTGGGAAAAGCAGACCCTATCTCCAGGCACCCGTTTGGACTGCCCTCCACTTTCCTACCTCTGCCACAGCTGCTTTGCCTTTCACACAACCGACCCAGAAACACAGAGTCACTGGGTTGGAAGGGACCTCAAGGATGATGAAGCTCCAACACCTGCCGCATGCAGGGCCACCAACCTCCACATTCAATACCAGCCCAGGCTGCCCAGGGCCCCATCCAACCCGGCCTTGAACACCTCCAGGGATGGACGGGGCATCACAGCCTCTCTGGGCAGCTGTTCCAGCACCTCACCACTCTCTTAGCACAGAACTTCCCCCTCACATCCAACCTCAATTTTCCCTCCCTCAATTCAAACCATTTCCCCTTGTCCTGCTGTTATTCCCCCTTTCAAAGAGTTGATTCCCCTCCTGTTTTAGGCTCCCTTTAGGTACTGCAGGCTGCACTGAGGTCACCCCGCAGCTTCTTTTCTCCAGGCTGAACGAGCCCAGCTCCCCCAGCCTGTTTTCATAGGGAAGGTGCTGCATCCCCTCGATCATCCACTCTCTGTAGGGGTCATCAGCCCTCCCACCCCTTCCCAGGGAATAAATTCAATCAGGGATGTGAGGCTGCAGCTGGGGGGCTGATAATTGGGGCAGCAGCAGAGCAGCACCCTCACATTGTTAATGCCCTTCTGCATCCCTGCATGGCCACGACCACCCCGATGGCTGTCAGCATGTGACAGCAGCACCAGCACAGCTCCCACCACTCTTTGCTTCCAGCCCCAACAGGTTTTGTTGACCACCACCTAAAGACCCATCTCAGTACACACCAAACACAGCAGAACCCAATGGAAACAGGAGCTGTGAGCGCAGGTACAGCCCTGCCCGGGCAGAGGATGCTCCGTGGCAGTGCAGGAGGGCAGCTCAGCGTCCAGCAGAGCCCCCAGGATGCAGTGACAGCAGAGCCCCGGTGCAAGGCACCCACACACCTCAATTCCAGACAGATGGGTGCAGCCACGTCCAGCAGTGACGGAAAGGGCAGCTTTCATCCCCTGCATTACGAGGGGGGAGACGCTGAGCGCTAAATTAAACCAGCGCACCGCCAAAATCCCATCATCACCAACGGCCCTGTTTCCCCCCTCTTTGCTTCCCCACTCGTTGAAAAAGAAATCCGAGCTCCGCAAAACCGCAGCTTTGGGTCTCACCGACAACGTGAGGCAATTCAGAGTCAATCAAAGGGCGCACAGCAACACGGAGCGGCTCGGGGAGCACGGCCCCACACAGAGGCCGAACGGACGGGAGGAGCCGGAGGACAAAGCGAACCGAGAGCCGAACGCGGAGGGGAGGGAGAGGGAGCGGAACGGAGCGGCCCCGAGGGCGGAGGAGAGCGGCGGGCTCCGGGCACGGAGCTCGGACCCGCACTGCGCCTGGCTGCCTCGCAAGCCCGCACTTCCCCGCTCCTCGCCCGGCTCACAGCGAGCCCAGCACCGCCCGCCCTCACCTGCTGCCCGCCGCCGGCTGAGCCCCGCCACTCCCCAGGGCCGGCCCGACGGAAACCGGGCAGCGCGCAGGGCATGCCGGGAGCTGTAGTCCGTCAGGCGTGCAGACCACGCCCCCGCCACCGGGGTCAGAACACGCCCCTTCCGGGGTTTAGACCACACCACTTCCGGGTCAGATCGCTCAACACTCAGAGTTAGACCACGCCCCTCACCCATGCTAGGCCACGCCCCCTGTGGGAAACCACGCCCCTGTATTAGGCCACGCCCTCACCTACGATAGGCCACGCCCCAATACGTACTAGGCCACGCCCCCGCCGCGGAGTCAGGGCGCGCCCTGCACGAGGTCCCGCCCACACCACATTGCCAGACCACACCCCTGTGTGAAGCCACGCCCCCAATCTATCCTAGGCCACGCCCCCTGCGTGGGTGAGGTTTGGGGGGAAGGGGATGGAAATTGGGGTGGGGGGAAGTTGGGTTTGAAGTGGGGCTTGTGGAGGGGTTGTGGGGTTTGGGGTTAAGGGGAATTGGGGGTTGGGATTTGGGGTTCAGTCAGGGTGCTGGGGGACTGTGGGGTTTGGGGTGGGAAGGCTGTGTGGTTGGGGGGCGGGGTGCTGTGCCCCATTCGGATCCTCCATCTGCTGCTGCTGTTCCCCCTCTCCTCCCAACTCCTCCGTGCAAAATTTCCCTCGTGATGCGTTCCTTTCCATTGCAGCCTTGTTAATCGCTGCCCTCCATCTCCCCAAGAAGCTCTGGGAGGGGCTTCCGTGGGTTTGCGATGGAGCTGTGGGGCAGCTTTGCGGCAGGGCTGGTTGCAGCGCTGGGGTTGCAGCGCTGGGGTTGCAGCAGGGCAGGATGCAGCAGACAGGTTGCAGCATTCAGGGTGCAACGCTCAGGTTGCAGCAGGGCAGGGTGCAGCTCTGCTGTCCGCCTCCAGCGAGTGTCGCTGCCGGCCCAGCAAAGCCCCGATCCTCCGGGAGCAGCGCTGCCCCATGGCAGCTCAGCGAACCCCCCTCATTCCTCCCCCCCCCCGTCACCCCCTGATGCCAACCAGCGATGCTGGGAGCTTTGGGTGCACGCAGCATGTAAAGCTTCTCCCTCTGTCCACTGATGGAGCTGATTTTGTCCCGTCGGGTGGTGACACACCTCCCCCCCTTCCAACCCCTGCTGCCCACGGCTGCCCCCCACCCCGAGCTGCTCCCTGCTGGGGGCAAAGCTGCTGCAAAATGCAGCAGCAGTCGGTGCTGTGAATGCAATGCCTCGCGTGCAGCCCACTGCCCACATCCCACCCCACAGCACTGACCCGGCACCCAGCACTGTTCCCATCATTGCACTGCAGCTTTGCAGATCCCTCCCCCCATCGTTGCCCATTATTTTCCCACTGCATCGCTGCATTGGAAGCTCCTTGGATGCACTCGGTGTTAATTGGAGGGCAGTTTTTGCTCGGTCTCTGCTTGCTGCTGCAGGAACAGGGAAATGGGGAGGGGGGGAGGAAGGGGTGGGGGCATCTCTGTGTGCATCTCTGTGTGCTCTGACCTCGGGCAGAGGCACAGGAATTGCTGGGACTCACAGCAAAGCCTTTGGGGAGTTGCAGTAAAGTGGGGCTTGGGAGATGGAGGAGGGAAATTCAGAGGCCAAACCCCAGCATTGCAGGAACGACAGGGACGTGGATGTGCAACAGAGGGAGAGGAGCAGCAGCGAGGTGGGGTGCAGAGCTGGGACTGCACTGCGTAGGAACTCTGTGCTGGGAGCAATGCGAGATGTTCCCCTCCTGGCAGCAGGGATCTGCAGAGCTCTGCTGGGAGAAAAGGGGAGCTCTGGGGTTGGACACAACCGGAGGGAGGAGGGGACACCGGGGTTCAGCTGCAGCCCCATCAGCAATGACAAACCTGGGGGTCTTGGCTCCCCCCAGCTCGGTGTCACCCCATGGGGTTCCATGCAGAAACACAGCCCTGAAGCAGCTGTTGGTGTTTGCAGGGCTGGAAAAGCACCAGGAACTATTTGGGGGCTGTGAGTCAGTGCAGAACAGCGTGGCCCCATACACGAATCCAGCCCCCATTGCCCTCTGCAACCCCCGTTCCTCAGCTCCAATCCCCCAGGACCCCCACCCCAATGGATCCCCATTGCTCCCTCCATTACTCCAGCAAGGCACCCCAGCAGCAGCAGCCCTCCCAGCTCTCAGGGCTTCCCCTGCACCCACAGCACTGCAGGAGGCGTGCAGCAGCTCGGTGCCCCCCAGGCACTTATCTGCAGCTCCCAGGGGCTGCTGTGTGCTGATAAGCACTGGGTGCTGCTGCACGCTGACCCCCAACCCCGTATCACAGCATGGGGGGGGGGGTGGGAGAATGAAGCTGAGCTCGGGGGGGCAGTTGGGCAAAAGACCAACAACCAGTCAATAATAAATAATAAAAAAAAATTTATTTCTTTTTTCAGATGAGATCCGTAGTGAAGCCCCAGTGTTGGTTCCGGGCCCACGTAGGAGCACAAACACTCAACAACCAGAAATAAGTTAAAGTGGAGCTGTGGTGCAGCAGAGACAAACCCAGGGTGGTGCTGCAGCATGGGGGGAAGGGGGGGCTCCCCATGGCTCCCCCAGTGACCCGCACTGAGGGGAAAAGGCACATGGGGGGTGGGGGGAGGGCAGGGGTACCCCATATCCCAGCCCAGCAGTGCTCCAAGGGAACCCCCCCCCCAGCAGTGTGCTGTGCAATGAAGTGCAGCGGGGGATGAGGGGCACTGGGGGGGGGTCCCTCGTGCTGCAGGAGGAGGGCAGCTGAGCTGAGCCCCCTTCCCAACAGCCCCCCCCCCACATTGACACGCTTTGGAGTGATGGGCAGGGAAAGGAGAAGTGCTGCCCTTCTCTTGGCACTGAGCCCCACTGCCCCAAAAGGATGTGGGGCGGGGGGGGGGCAGCAACCCCCCTTGTCCTCAATACAGGCAGGAGAGCAGAGCTGAGGGAGCACTGCTGCAGCAGAGCCAAGAGCACCATGCATGGCATGGGGGGAGTTTTGCACTGGGGCGAGGGGGCACCCAATGGGCCCCAACTGCTATGGGGTGCTCAGGGGGAGGTGGGCAATGGGGGTATGGAGATGCAGAAGGAGGGAGCGAAGCCTCACCCCAACAGCAGGCAGGGAGAGATGGCACAGGATGGGTGGATGCAACACAGACACCCCCCCAGTTCCCCATTGCAGTGGCACAGAGCAGGCAGGGGGTGAAAAAAAGGCACTGCAGGTGCTGCAGCCCCCACCCCAACCCCTACCCAGGGCCCAGGTTTAAGGCACTTCCAGTCCCCAATTGCAGGGGGCTCAGGCTGAACCCTGGGATGAGGGGGGGACACCAACACGACACGTCTGTGCCTTCAGCCCCCTCCAGTCCACCTGCAGGGGGACGTACCTGAGGGTCAGGATGAGGCCAGGAGGGGGGCACAGCAGCATCATTGCTAAAGTTGCTCCAGGAAAAGGGGCTCAGCTCCACGGGGCTCCCCCCAAACAAGGCACACAGCAGCCCCACTTCCACCCACCCCACCAGGACACGGGGGGGGTGAGGGGACCCACTCAGAGACCCCCCCTATCCCAGCATAAGGGGCACAAGTACCCCATTCCCCCCCTTATCTCTACATCCATAAGGCAGGAGGCAACATCCCAACACAGTCCTCACAGTGTCAGCTCCCCCCAGGTCCCAGCCCCCCCCCCCCAAGCAGGAGGAGGAGGACTGGGGGGGGGATTGGGGAGCTGTCAGGTCATGTAGCGTGTGACAGCACGCAGGGCATACAGCAGGGCAGCCTGCAGCCGGGCCTCCAGCAACAGCAGGTTGACGTGGACCTGTAACAGGACAGCGGGGTCAGCACATGGGGGGGCTCAGCCCCAGAGCCCCAAAAGAGGGGGAAATGAGGGGCGGGGGGGGGGAGGGGGGCAGCACCTTTTCTGAGTGCTTGAAGTGCCTCCAGAACTGTGCATACATCCTCTTGGTGGTCTTTTCAGGGTAGCAAGCCACTGTTTTGATGTACACCTTCAGGCTGCGCTCCAGCAGCTGGTTCACCTCTCCGTAGTCATAGTCATCATAGCTGGGGGCGACGGAGAAGGGAGGGGGACGTCAGCCCTGTGCCGCAGCCCCTACCCATCAGGGCGCCCGTTTCCAGACCCACATCCCCTCAGCTGAACCCAGGGGCTGCTGCAGGGTTTGGGGAGCAGAGGAGGGACCCACCGGATGCCGAAGACGCAGTGCACGTAATTCCAGATGGCGCGGCGCAGCATGGAGGTGTCGACGCCGCAGTGCATGGCGATGGTGTTGTAGGTCAGGTTGTAAACGACCTGGAACTTCTCGTCCAGCAGCTGCCCCACGTCGGGGTACAGCCGGTTGATGAGGGAGAAGCCGTGGTCCTCCCAGGTGTAATCCTGAAGGGAGAGAGCGCGGGGCAGACGGTCACCCTTCCACCCCCCCTCTGTTACCAGCGCTGCTGCTTTGGCTCCAGCCCGGTCCCAGCCCTCAGCAATGCCCCATGTTTGGGGGGAGCGGGACCCACCTGAGCACGGAAGGTGGGGGGCGCCTGCTCGCCGCGCCGCGTGAAGTCCTTGTAGCCAAACTCGGGGTCCTCCACGAAGCACAGCACGCCGGACTGCAGGGCATGCTCCGTGACATCTGCGAGGTGCAGCTGTGAGCAACGGCGTGGGGCCGCCCGCAGCCCAGCAACGGGGCCAAAGTCCCCTGCAGGGACCCCCTCCTACCCGATGGGGCCACCAGCAAACTCTCCGTCTTCTCCATCTCGAAGCGCGTGGCCATCTCCTCCTGCGTGACGCCTTCCTCCTCCCTCTGGCTGTCCCGCAGCAGCTGCATCCTCTCCATCAGCGCCTCCACCTCACGCACGGCATCCCTGCCCTGGGGAAAGAAGAGGGGCTCGGTGCCACTGGGGGGCTGCAAACTCTGTGCCCCCTCCCCCCCACCCCCCCCCCAACCTTCATACAAGGGGCCAACCAACACCCCATCCCTCAGGGCTTATGGGGGAGACCCCAGCAGGACGGCACCACCCCAGATCGTGGTAATCCCCCCCCATCTCTTACCCCCGAGCACCCCGTGCTGTCCTCAGCTGTGGGGCTGCTGTCACTGTGGGGTGAAGGGGGTCTGCAGCCGTGCCCCCCATCCTGCCCTGCCTCGGGGTTGATGCCACAGCCGAAGACGAAGGAGGCAAGAGAGTGGTAATGGGTGAGCAGCACCAGCGCCTGCACCAGCTCTGCCAGCGACCAGCTGTGCTCCCCTGTCTTCAGCAGCGCCTGTGGGGGGAGATGGGGGAGACATCAGGCTCAGGCTCTGTGCCCCCACATCCCACGGCCGAGGTGGGATGGAATTTGGGACGCATACACCACGTGTTCCCATCCACCGCCCCTTCCCACCCACCCACCCGACTTACGGCCCCTTTTGGGTTAAACCCAAGGAGCAACGTGGCCCCCAGGGCCACCAATTCCACCCCCCCGACTGCATGTTGGGGTCTCCCACCTCGATGTGCTCCTTGGTGATGAGCCAGGGTCGATGTGCCAGCAGCTTGTTGATCTCGTTCAGGTTCCTGAGCTTCTGGGGGGCGCAGTGCAGCCCCTGCAGCCACGCCGGGTTGCCCCCCGCCTGCAGGAACTCCCCCATGTGCAGCCCCACCAGGTAGGTGCACTGATGCCGGGCTGCTGCCTGCAGGGACGGCCGGACGATCAGCACCAACCCCAACGCCAGCCTTTGGAGAAGCCACACAGGGACCCCACCACCACCCAGAGGGGTTTCCCTGGGGACAAAGCTCAGGGGGGGGAGCCCTGCATCCCAACATCAGCCCTCTGGCTGTAGAGGAAGCTGGGAACCCCAAAAGCGACCCCAAAGCGGCTTCTGAGGGACGGCACGGCCCACAGCCGGGGGTCCCACGCTCACCATGATGGCGATGTAGTGACGTTTGTGGTAGGGGAGGGGTCCGTCCATGCGCAGCAGGAGGTACTGAGTCTTCCAGAAGCTGCTCAGGTACTGGGGGTGCAGCCCCATCACCATCGTGATGTTGTCCACGCGGCCGGCAGAGACGAAGGCTTCGATCAGCAGCTGCCGCCGACTGCTCTCAATGCCCTCCTGCAGGATCTGGATCCCACAGGCCCTATTTAGGGCTGCTTCCCCCAAAGAACGTTCCCCCCCCATCCCCCATTTAGGGACACTCCCCCCAAAAGATGCCCCCCAGTCCTTATATAGGCCCACTCACCCCAAAGGATCCCTCCACAGCCCCCATTTAAGGCTGTTTCCCCCAAAGGATGCCCTCCCCCGCCCCCATTTACAGATACTCACCCCCAAAAGATGGCCCCCAACCCCCATTTAGGATCCCTCACCCTCAAAGGATGCCCCCCAGCCCTCATTTAGGGCTGCTCACCCCAAAGGCTGCGCCCAGCCGCCCTCCTGCTGCCCTGAAAGGACACCTCCGGCCGTTCCCACCGCCTGAGCCCCCATCCCCATGGGGTGAGCCGGGTTCGGGGGACCCCATGGCAGCCCCACACAGCCTGCTCAGCACCGGGTTGTTTATGCGGTGGGGAGGAGCCGACGCTCCCCACCCCCCCCCGGCACGGTGACGAAAGCACAGCCCTATCTCTGCCCGAGGAGGAACCATCTGTGTGCCGGCACCCAGCGCTGCAATAGGGCTGTAGGGATCCCCAGCTTTGGGGTGGGAGCAGGGCACAGTGCACAGCACTCCCCACTGCTACACAGCGGAGCAGCGGCTGGGCAAGCAGCGACGCTGCATCCCAGATCCCACCCCTCTCCAAGCCGGGTACCACCACTAAGAGCCCCCACCCCAATAGGGCCGCGTCCCCTTCACCCATATGAGATGCACCCCCTGTCGATGCTGGCAGCGATGCCCTTTCCCTTCTTACCTCCTCTGCAGGGATGAAGGCGCTGGGCCCCCTCCCCAGCTGCGGGGGCACCGGGATCCCTCTGTCCTACAGGGAGGAAAGAGCAGCGGTGTCAGCCAGCCCTGGCAGCGCTGGGACGGGGGGGTGGGGTGACGTGGGGCCGTCACCGGATGGGTGACTCAGGGTCAGATCTCCCCCCAGCCACGGCCATCACCGACGGGTGTTGCATCAGGCTGATGAAATCACAGCCGGGCGTTGCTGGGAGGTGTGACAGCAGGACGGGGCCAGGAAGAGCAGCAGCCTGCACAGCCGTGTGCCTCAATGGGGAAAAGCAAAATTCAGAGCCCGGGGGGGGGGCTGTGGGGGTGCTGGCTGTGTTACACCACCCCACATCCATGCCTGCCTGCGCTGTGGGACTGGGAGCCTCACACCCTCCTGTGGGTTCACAGTGCTGGAACACAGGGAGGCAGCAGAGCCTGATCCCCCCATGCACCCCCACACTGCTGGGCTGCCCTCACAGCCCCCATCCCATTCCTGCACCGGTGGAAGCCATGCACAGCACTGCTGCTGCATTAAGGGAGCACCCCCAGCAACCCCCCGGCTCACGCTCCCATTTCTCCCAGCCCCTCTGTCTGCAGGATGTGGGGCAGCAGTGGGACACCAGGACCAGCCGTAGGGTCAAGGCTGTGCTCCACCACCTCTGCGGGGACTCCTGCAACCAGAGGGATGCAGCGGGATCCCTCACACAGCAGAAATCCACACCTTGCGGGGCCAGGAGAGGCGGGACGCAGCCAAGACCCCACATCCCCTGCCTTGAATGGGATCCCTGCAGCATCGATCAGAGCGAGCGCCTCTCCCAGCAGCGCTCTCCAAAACCACCCCAAAAGCACAGCTGTGCTCCTTCAGCCCATTGGCACAAAGCTCTGCCCCACGCAGCAGCACGTTCACCTGCAGGACGCGGCCTGGCAGAGGGCTCTCCAGCAGCGCCAGCACCCGCACGCAGCGCTGCTCTGCCAGCCGTCCCCACAGCACTGCGGGGGGCACAGCGCCCATCCCAAATGGGATGACGGGATGGGATTTGGGGGGGGTGACACGAGGCGGCCAGGTGGCAGCTGTCAGTGCAGCCACGCGCTCCCAGCGTGATGGGCAGCACGGCCCCACGGGCACCTCGTGGGCACCCACATCCCCACGGCCCTGAGCGCACGGGGCACTCCTGCCCTGAGTCACGGCGGAAGCAACAGGGGGTGACAGCAGGGTGACAGCAAGGTGACAGCAGGGCCAGGCTCGTGCCATTAGCGCTGAGCACTGCTCTGACTCACAGCAGCCAAACCGGCGGTGAAGGAGCAGCTCAGCTGGCCGCCGAGCAACGGAGAAACCCCATAAAGCAAAGCTGCAGCCCCCAAAACCAGCCGGGACTCGGCGGAGCTCTCCCTGCTGTGACAGCTCAGGGTGACCTTTGGAGGTGCATTTTAATCATTGCTGTAATGTTTTGCTGCGTGAAGCAATTCCTGAGCTTAACCCCTGCCGTGCTGCTGTGGGGCAGCGCTGCGTTCTGCAGGTGGGGAAACTGAGGCACGGTGGTGATGCTGCAGCCCCCAAGTGCACAGCCAGGCTGTGGGGGGGGCAGGGGAGGCTCAGCCCCAAATGGAGCACCAGGGGAAGGATGGAATGCCCCCAGAGCAGTGCCAAGCATTGCCCTGCGCTGCTGCCAGGGCTTGGTCAGGTGTTGGAAAATCGCTCCTGATAAGGAGAGGTTAAACAAACACCCTGCAGAGACCCTCTGAGAACCATCCCACATCTCTGGGTTGGGGGCTCAGCGCAGCCCCACCGATTGCTGCCCCTGCCTACAGACAAAGACAAGTCCCAAATCGGGGAGATGCAGCAGGAGGGACACCCCAGGACTCCCAGCGCAAACAGCCCTGAGTTCTGTGGGACCTTTCCCAGCCCTTGGAGCGGCCCCAAGCCTCACATGGGACCTGGGGGGCGGCTGCCCCACACCTGTATGGCGACCAGGACCCGCCGGGATGGGGATTGAGCGCTGTGGGACTCCGCTCAGGGTCGCACCTCCCTCCCACCCCATGCAGCCCCGGCACAGCGGGGCACCCGCGCACTGCCCGGCACTGGGGCGACGCAAAGAGACGCACCGTGGAGTGGGAGGAGGGAACGACAACAACCCAAACCCCAAACCTCCGCGCGGCCCCGCGGTCGGGCAGCGGGGCAGCGGTGCTCCTTTCTTACCTCCTCGCCCCGCAGAGCCCCGCATCCCAAGCGCTCCTCCAGCCCCGGAGGGCAGCATTGCGAACCGGCCACCAGCATGACACCGCGACGGGGACAGCGCGAGAGCGGCTACGGAGCGCTCATAACCACAACGCCGCGTTTCGGGGCCGCTTTCGGGACCGTGGCGCTTTTTGGGGCCGCGGCGCTTCTTAGGGCCGTGGGACCCGGAGCGCTCTTTCATAGAGGGTGTGAATGGGCGCCGGTCACGCCCCCTACCGTCGTCTCCACCAATGGCGTCGCGGGGGTGTGACCGACGCCTGCCCGCCAGCCAATCAGCGATAGGCGCGCGGGGCACGCTGGGAGCTGTAGTTTGTTTTGCTCCTCTCGCAGCCCCTTCCCCTCCCAGCCCCCACCGGACGAGGAGGGCGCGGAACCGCCTGGGATGCGGCGAGGAGCTGCGGGATGAGCCGGAATAATAGCGAGCTAATTAAATAAGAAGAACAAAATAATAGGGCATAATAAAAATAATGGGAGCGACGGCCCCCCGGCAGCCGCAGACAGAAGCGCTGATAACAATCTGGTGCTCCTTGACAGCTCGCACACGGCAAAGTCCAGCAAACAGCTCTCGCTGCACAAACAACTCCGGCTTTGCCTGGTAACAGCCTCCTCCTCCCGCTCCTCCGGGCTCTGCCAATTAGCGGCAGGCGGCCCGGCTCGTTGGCGCCCTGCCGGCTTCGGGAAGGGTGAAATGCAGAGCGGGCAGCTGCTCCGGTGCCCCGCTCCTTTCACGGCGCTTTGGGGTCTGCCTGCAGCCCCGCCGTTTCGGGTGTGGGGTTTGGAGGTGGGAGTCCCTGCGTCTGTCAGCCCCGGTGGCGAGGGGGCAATTTGGGGATCAAATCCTGACGTGGTTCAGCTCTGCTGGGAGCAGCGGCGACTGCTTGGGATGCGATGTAATTAACGGGCTGAGCAATTAGAGGGCTCTGTGGGGCTGGATGCAGCCCGGGGCACTCCCAAGCTCTGCCCCAATGATGAACACCTGGAGCTGTGGGTGTCCAAAGTCCTCTTCTGCCCCCAAACTGCCCCATGAGCAGCTGGGATCCCAATCCTCCCCATGCTGGAGATCCCTTCGTTCTCAGCCCTAAATCTGCAGGATGGAAGCAAGGAAGGAAACACAGAGAGAGAGGCTGCAGCCCTGCGTGACCCCACGCTAGAAGCATTTGGGTTTGCCTTATTTTGGAGGGAGGGGCTGCCTCTCCTTCCCCCTTTCCAAAGCCCTGGACATGAATTGGAGCACGCTGGAGCCGTGGGCACACACCAGGCAGGGGCCGGCTGTGCTGCCAAGCATTAAACCCAAAAATATCCCCTCTGAGGGCCACGAGGGCTGCACCAGGAGGCTGCTGAGCCAGCGCTGGGCCGTGCCCCGTGTGTGCTGTGTTACTGTGCTGCTGTGCTGCTGTGCACTCACTCAGCAATAAGGAGCTGCACACCATTCCCCATCTGCTCCCCAGCTCCAGGTCAGGCGACCCCGGCCTTCCCTGCAGCCTCAGCATTTTTCCTGTTCTGTTTGTGCTGCTCCTTCCCACGCAGCAGCCGGTGTGGGCCAGCAGCAGCTTCACACCCTCGAGAGCAGCCTGGCACAGTGAGCTGCCCTGTGGGCGCCTCCAGCCCTGCGGGTTTCTCTGGCCCCATCCCAGGGGGTCCTGCTCCTCCCCCAGGACCAGAGCGGCATCCCGAGGGAAAACGCCCGGGGGGTCCCTCACTGCCCACCCCGTGAGCTGCTGTGGAAAACCCAGGCAGGCTTTTGCCCCATTTTGAGCTTGCTAGGAAATAAAATAGCATGGCGTGGCATTAGCACTGCGCTGGCTGATCCTGCTGCGTTCACGTGGTGCCCGTTGGAAGCAGGGTGGCAATGAGAAGCAATGTTTTCTCGAGGGGAAACCCAGTGTGGGACTGAGCGCCCCGCTTCCAGAAACACCCATCACGGCTGGCTAATTACACAGGGCCTGAGAATGCCCTGGTTAACAAGATGCTGACTGTACAAGTCTGTTGATTTAGTTTAACAGCGCGCTGTAAGAAAGCTAAACAGGAAGGCGAGCCTGATTGCCCCAGATAAGTCAGCTGAGAGCAAACAGAGGGCGGTGTGGGGTGAGCTGCTGCCCCCTGGGACCCCAAGGACGGGGAGGGCAGAAGTGGGGCTGCCCAGGGAGCAGGGAAATGCTGTGCAGGAGCACCCAGAGGGGAGCTCAGCCAAAGCGCAGCGCTCAGCTCTGCAGCAGCTCTAGGATTCACGCGGGAGCCTTTGGACTCGTGCACGTCCTGGGGCTTCCTTGGGAAGAAGGCAAAGGGCAGCAGAAGGAGAGGCAGAGCAAGGCTGGCGCTCGCCTTCCTGGATCGGGAACAACACAACTTTCTGATGCTTTAAAGGCTGTGAGGAGCCCTAGCCGTGTTTGAAGACACAAACCTGCTGCCCCCAGGGCACGCCACAGAGCCAAGCTCCCTGAAAGCCCCAGCAATTAGGCAAGGAGTGGAAGGGAGCTGTTTGGGGCTAATTACTGGCTGGGGAAGGCAGTTTGCTCCTGCTGCGGGTTCACTCCTGCTGCAGGTACGTGCTGTCAGGCTGCAGAACTGTTTATTCATTCCTGTGTACAAGTTGCAGATCTTTGCCAAGGGGCTTGCAAGGCTGGAAAGCAGTTTGCTGCAAGTAATCACTTGAAAAACAAACACACAGCACTAATCCTCTTGGTTGGATCTCCAGAAATGCTTTGCAAGAGGTTTTCATCGTGCCCTGAAGTCCCACCTCCAGCTGCACGGATCAGCACTGCTGAAACTGCAGCCCTTGGGCTTTCAGGTCTCTGGGGCAGGAGACAGGGAGCAGCAAAATGCCTGCCCACCTGGAACCGGGCTGAAATGGAGCAGCGCTGCTCCAGAGGTCTCACTTTCGCCCCCGATTTCGGCTGGTAGGGATCAGTATGTAATATCTTTTCAAGTGCATTCAACCACTGTCAAAACCCTCTTTTCCTGAGGCTTTGAAATAGAAATGGAGCGATCACGGCCTCAAATAATAAACACATGTACAGAGATGCCCTCCTGCAAGAATCCAAAGTGCTTCAGAAGGAGTGGATGAGTAGCAGTGAGGAGGAAATGAGCACAGGCAGATAAAGGCAGGAGCCACTCAGTGCTCAGCCAGGCATTGCTGGGCTCTGCACACACATTGCTGGGCTCTGCACACACTGCTGGGCTCTGCACACACTGCTGGGCTCTGCACACACTGCTGGGCTCTGCACACATTGCTGGGCTCTGCTCACACTGCTGGGCTCTGCACACACACTGCTGGGCTCTGCACACATTGCTGGGCTCTGCACACACTGCTGGGCTCTGCACACATTGCTGGGCTCTGCACACACTGCTGGGCTCTGCACACACACTGCTGGGCTCTGCACACACATTGCTGGGCTCTGCACACACTGCTGGGCTCTGCACACACTGCTGGGCTCTGCACACATTGCTGGGCTCTGCTCACACTGCTGGGCTCTGCACACACACTGCTGGGCTCTGCACACACATTGCTGGGCTCTGCACACACTGTTGGGCTCTGCACACATTGCTGGGCTCTGCACACATTGCTGGGCTCTGCACACACACTGCTGGGCTCTGCACACACTGCTGCACACGTTGCCCCTTTCAAACCCTCTGCTGGAGGACAGAGCTGGAGGCACGGAGACTTTAATTGTGAGCCTTGTGTAAATCCTGCTCTTATCTGCCTCCCTCCTGCCATAAACACGGCCATTCAGGCCGGCTCAAGGATACGGCCGGCGTTGCGCTGCGCTCAGCAGAGATAAGTGAAGCCCTACTGGCACAGTTCTGCAGTGCTGCCTGGTTTGGAAACAAGCCCAGGTTGCTCTGCGAGCTGCCATCCTGCAAAGCTGGGGAGAAAACCCCGAGGAAGTGGGCAAACAGCCGTGGGAGCAGCGCAAGCCTCCCCCAGAGAGAGGGGAAGGGAGCTGGTATCCAAGGCTGCCATGCGCCTCGCTGCACCTACAGGGGCTGGGAGCGGGGTGGGGGCACTTCCAGGTGGGAATCGCCTTTGGCTGCTGCATTTCTGCTGCTTCTGGACCCCGCTGAAGAGAAACGACCTGTTTTCCTCTCAGAACAGCCCCAGCTGTGGCTGAGAGGAGGGCGAGATCTCAGAACAGCACTTAGACGTAGAATCACAGGAAGGCCTGGGCTGAAAAGGCCCTCATCTGGTTCCAACCCCCTGCTGTGTGCAGGCTGCCAACCAGCAGAGCTGCCCAGAGCCATACGCACCCGGCCTTGAGGATGGGCAGGATGGGCATCCACAGCCTCGTGGTGCAGGAACACATGGGAACCTCAACAGGACCACAGAGCCTCTACTCTGCTCTTGTGAGGCCCCATCTGCAGTGCTGTGTCCAAGTGTGGAGCCCACAGCACAAAAAAGACAGGGAGCTGTTGGAGAGGGTCCAGAGGAGGGCTGCTAGGATGAGCAGGGGACTGGAGCAGCTCCCCTATGAGGACGGGTTGAGGGAGCTGGGCTTGTTCAGATGGAGAACAGAAGCTGCAGGGTGACCTCAGTGCAGCCTGCAGTACCTGAAGGGAGCCTAAAACAGGAGGGGAATCAACTCTTGGAAAGGATTGATACATGTAGGACGAGGGGAAATGGTTTGAAGTTGAGGGAGGGCAGATTGAAGTGGGACATCAGGGGGAAGTTCTTTACCCAGAGAGCGGTGAGGGGCTGGAACAGCTGCCCAGAGAGGCTGTGATGCCCCGTCCATCCCTGGAGGTGGTCAAGGCCAGGTTGGATGGGGCCCTGGGCAGCCTGGTTTAGCATTGAATGTGGAGGTTGGTGGCCCTGCGTATGGCAGGGGGTTGGAGCTTCATCATCCCTGAGCTCCCTTCCAACCCTGGCCGTTCTGTGATGCTGTGATCCTCTCGGTTCCCTACGGAGCAGACGTCGTGTCTGCGCCCCGTCTCTGTTGGTGTGGCTGGGGAATAAAGCAGGGATGCGGGCTGGCAGCAGCAGGTCGGTCCTGGGAAGCGGGACGTAACCAAGTAACGCGGATCCTAGCAACAGCCCTGAGTGGGATTTAAAGATAGAAACAAAAGTAGGAGAGGAGCAAACAATGGAGAGCAGCATCTCCTTCCCAGGCACCCAAAGCCTGGAGGCGCGGGGCTGAACCTCAGCCTGCAGGGGATGATGGAGCTGTGCTTCAAGGCAAAGAGCAAAGCAATGGACGCAGCTCTGAGCATTTTGGAAAAGGCTTTAACATTTGTCAGAGTTTGGTACAAATCAAAGCATCCCTTTTTAAAATCTCCGTTATTACAAACATACAAAGGAAACGATGCTGTTACTACAAATCAGCCGCTACTCAACCTGTTTGGTGGTGGGTTTGGTTTTTGTTTTTGTCACCATTAAAAAAACAAAACAACAGAAAACCTCCATAGTGTCCGCAGGGCCTCCATCCCTCCCCCCTCCGTGGCTCTGTTTGGGGAGGGAAGCAGACAAAAAAGCAGAGCCCCCGTTTAAAAAGAATCCCACCCATGCACCTCATTGTCTAAAAACGTGTGAAGTATAAAATCAGGTGAGGATTTTCCAGCTGTTGCACTCTGGCAAAGCATAACAACCCTTTTTTTTTTTTTTTTTTTTTTTTTTCTTCCCTTTCCCTCACATCAGAAACCTCTTAGAAAAGAAAGAGAGAACAAAACCCGAAAGATGCGGCAGTGTGTGATGCTGCAGCGCGTGCTCCTTCCATGCCGGAAGCCAACATCATCCAAAAGTGCCTTTAAGTCAAGTCAGCTTTAGTAACAACAAAAAAGCAGGAAAAACACCCCCCCCCTCCCCAAACCCCCCCTATCACAAAGTTAAAAGCTGGATAAAAAGCCCAGCAGAGCGAGCAGCCCCGCCTCGGAGGGCAGCTTCTCCTTTTCACTACCGACCCTCGGCGCTGCTCCACACTACGCGCTCATCCCCCCCCTCCGCCCCGAGCCGCTTCTTCAGCACGGAGCAAACCGCCGCTTCCTCCAGGCGCTTCTGTGCCCCCCCGAGGCGCCCGGGCAGCGCCCGCCCCCCCCCGGCTCAGCAGAAGGGGCTGCGGGCTCCGCTCGTCCCGTTGCTGAGAAGCGCGGGGAGCTTTCGAAGCCCTTTCATCCTGCTGGCTTTGGGTTGGCAGTGAGAAACGTCCCCGCGGAGCCCCGAGCAATGCTTGCTGGCTTGGGACGCTGCCTCTGTAAGCACTTTTCCTGGCCCCTGCATCTGGAAGGGAGCGGAGGGGCAGGGCGAACCCAGTGCGGGGTCTGAGGGAGAGCAGGACGCGGCCAAGCCTCGAATCGTGCCGATGTCAAGAGATGGAGTCGATGCTCCGTCACACCGAGGCCCAGAGGCCACCAAGTGAGCGCGGCACCGGGGGACGAAGCGGCTCTGGGGAGGCACTGCTCCCCTCTGGCTCATAACCCAAAAGCTGTCGTCACCAAAACCAAAACCAAGCGGTGAAGTTTGTCAAGCTGACGTGGAAAAATAAAAGAGGGGGGGGAAAAAAAAGAAAAAACACACAACCCCCCCCCCAACCCTCCCAGATAAATACACAGCCCCCATCTTGGAAGCCTTCTCAAAGGATGGACGAACCGTTCCCAGCCTTCCAGAACAGCTGCTGGGCTGGTGATGCATCGGCTTCCTTTCCGAGAGGGAACAGTCCAGAGGAATGAAGCCCCCACCTCACAGCTCCCGCCTCATCTGCAGGACGACTGGCCATGGCTATTGCCTCACAGCAGCAGGTCTGAAACCAGCAAGCAGTCTGTAATGCAGCAGGTTCCTGTTTGCTAATACAAAGAGTTGGCAGTGGTAGCAGCTGCTCAGTCCTTCCAGTCAGCGGAGCTTCGGGGCTTTGGGGTGCTGGGACCTCTCCCACGGAGCGCCATGAGACAGAACAGAGTTCAGAGACCAGACACACTCAAGCATGCTGTCGAAAGGCAACACAGCCCAGGCGTTTCCATCGAGTCCACAGCAGTGGGAGAGTGACAGCACGGAGGTTTTGGCTTCCAGCGGTCGGGCAGGCCTCCTAGACTCCTTGGCTAATGCTGGGGAAAGCTCCCACACTGGGGGTTTGGTTTTAAGGGGAGGTTATTGCTCCCGACTTCTCAGGTTTTTTGCCCTTGGATAGGGCAGCTGCTTGCTTCAGGAGTTCTCTGTTCTTGGCCTGAAAACACAGTGAAAATGGCAATTTAATGGAAGGGATCGCCATCAGCTCTCGGGGTCCAGCGAGGCCTGGACAGAAGTGCTGGCAGGGGGGAAGCAGCGAGGCGCTGCTGTGCGGCACCACAGCACAGAACCTCCCTCACAAGGGCTCTGCCCACCCCCCTCTCATCCCCCCGCTGTAACTGAGACGTGGGCTGGACCTCGACAGCTTCCACAGCGCGATGTGCCAAACGCACGGAGCCAGCCAAGGACGCGCGGCAAGGGCAGCAGGGCCGCCTTCCCTTCCTTCCCTTTCCATCAGGCACCGCAAGAGGTGGTGCAGAAAAGCACCAGTGACTCAAGCTCCCATCTCAGTCAAAGGCAAACGTCTCCTGCCTCTCATCCACATCAGAGGGCGAGGAGGAAGAGCTCGCTCTGCTCTCCAGCTTCACTTCACCCTCAGATGCTGCCAATGTTCTACCAGGACTCGGCGCTGCGCTGACCGCATCCCCACGAGAACCTCCTGCACACATCACAGCACCAAAACACGACCCTGCCTCATTTGAAACGAAATAAAAATGATGGCAACTTACAAGCAAGACTCTTCAGCCTCTCTGACCAAACTCCTGAGCTCACCCCCCTGCAGCCTATACAGTAATTTCAGCAGGACAAGGGGAGAACCCATGCAAAAACCAGGTACGGCCCTTCCGCACTGGTTTGCAGCGAATGGCTGGACGTGCAAACATCATTACAGCAATTAAACCCTCAGCTCCAGTGCTGCATGAGGTAAAGCAGCTTCTTTTGCCTCCTACATACTGGAAGGACACAGACCCCCTGCTTCCCCCCCCTCCCAGTGAAAAACAAACCAGGAGCACATTCAGAAAGCGAATGATTCGAACACTTTGAGGCACCTACAGCACACCTTTTATTTTGGAATCAGTGAGGAAAGTTTCCAGAGCCTCAGTCAATAGCAGCTGAAGAAGAACATTCAGACAGCAGAAAGGAGGAGGTGGGAGCACCAAGTAAGGACAGGCCAGCACCATGGGGACACGCACCCAGCAGGGTGGCAAACCCACTTGTGGATCTGATGCTTCCTCTTTCTGTTCAGAACTGAGCAAGTTTAAAGCTGCTGGCAGGTGTCTGACAGCTTTCATGACAGACAGACTCCTCCCATACACACAGTGACCAGGCTGCCCTGTCTTGGGAAACCACTGCAAGGATGGAAGCCACCTCCCAGCTGGGGGGGCAATCAGAACGTGGGGGTTTGTGCCAGGGGAAAAGGGTCTGCTCAGAACAGCAGGTCGTCCTTCGCAGGCCGCCCAAAGGTGTGAGATAGGAGCAGCTCTAGGCTGAAGCGGGCAGCGCAGGATCGCGGAAGCAGAACGCAGACCCAAGGCTTTGGCTGCCATCAGTCCCTGAGGCACAACCCACCCCCTGCACACCATCAGACAGCCCAGCGTTCACACAGGCTTCCACTGCTCCGCAGGGTGGCTGCGATGGACGCCTTTCTGACAAAAACTGCAGCCTCCACAACCCGCCATCTTCTGCAATCATTAACTTGAGTGTGTGCTGACGGAGGAGGGGAGGCAGGAGCATAAGTCTGTTGTCTCATCCCCTCCCACCCCTCGTTGCGAGGGCTTTCGATCACTGTAAACCCCGGGGTAATTAAAGGGGTGCAAAGTTCATTTCTAAGTCTGCCTTCCCCATAACCAGCTCCCCTTTGACCCCGTCTCCTCAGTGCAGGGTATTCATGCTGATAGTCTGCCTGGCCTTTCCACGGCCGTGACAAGAATCCTGCTCTCCCTGTTCCCTCCAGCTCAGGGACTTCTTTATTTGGACTACAGATACAGCACTGAAGAAACCGCCAGTTGTTTCTTGATCTTTGTTCCCTTTGGTTACTGGGCCCATCAATCACAACGAGAGCTACGTGGTGTGAGGAGCTGACAAAGGTTCTACAGTCTGGAGGAACAGGTTTAAACCTGATTTTGGCAATAAGTCAAAGGAGTTTGACAGCTCCCATCTAGCCCGTGGGGACACGAGGCAGCGCTTCACAGTGCAGTGAGGCTGAGCCCAAGTAGAGCAAGAAGGATGGAATAGGGGGTGCAAGGCACTGCAGAGCTGGGGGACGGCTTGCCAGGCAGAGCAGAGGCTGGAGGACAGGGCTGAGGAGCACGAGCAGAGCTGTGCGTGCCAAGGTTCATGGCTTGTTCCCATAGGAGTGTCCTCAGTCACTCCTGGGTGCAGCACAGCTCAGCAAATTAAAACAAAAATGCTGTCACCTGTAACTGCTCCATGACCTCCTTGTGAGTCTTCTCCATTTGGTTCATCTTTGCTCTCATCTGTGACTCCTGGTACTGCAAGTCAGCCTTCAGCTCCGTGATCTGCAGACACACCAACAAAGAGAGCATGAGAGGGAAGAAGCGGCTGCTCTCACCCCACGTGCCACAGAAAAGTGCCTCTAGAGAAGTTGCCTGAGACCAGATGAGTTTGGAAACACACCGATGCAGGAGGGGGAAGGCAACAGGAGCAACACTGCATCACAGAGCTGCACAGAGCAGCAGGAGCACCCTGGGTGCTGCCCTCGCTCCGCACAGAGCTGTAGGTGCTCTCTGGGACTTGCCCCCCCATGGAGGTATGAGAGAGAATGGGTGGAAAATGACTCCTTCTGAAATGAGTTTCCCCCAGGTGGGTCCTGAAAGCCTCTTCAGTTTTGGAAAGGGGGCAGCCTGGAAGCAGCCAGAAAGCCTTCTGCTGACCACAGTATGAAAAGCCAGACTTGGTTTGAGTGTGATGTATGTGATGTGCCAGCTGCCAGCATGCTGAGCGTGGGGGAAGCAAGCCAAGGGCTGTACCTTCTTCTCCTTCTCCAAAATCATCTGATCTTTCTGGTGCAGCATCTTCTTCAAGGTGGCCACCTCCTCCTTCAGCTGGGCAATGATAACGAAGTGGTCGGTGCCAGGAGAGTCCAGGGCGAGGTCCGGGGAAAAACTGCAGCAGAGAACAGGAATGGCTCTCATCACAACCCCTTCTGGGCACCGAGGTGGAGGAATCTCCACACAGATGGCACCCAAAGAAGAAAGGGAGCTGCTCCAGGACACGCACTGCGCCCTGCAAGGTCTGGAGCGTTACCTGCACCCCTGCCCTGAACGCCACAGGGAATGTGGGGAGCACACACAAGACTGGGCAGCAGTGTGATAAACCGAGTTGTATTCGTGCCCAATCAGCGGGGACACAGGGCTGCTACGGGTGCACATCAGTTGGCATCTGCAGCAATCAAATGGCAGTGATCTATTTTCAAACCAAAGAGCTGAGGACAGCAATCAGAGAGCTCATGACACTTTACGTAACCACTCAGGAACTCTCTTTGCTCGCAGGCAGTCCTTGGATGTCCAGCAAAACTTTTCACTCAATGTAAACAAACACGTTGGCAAGGAGGGAACAAGAAAGAGAAACAAACAACCTCCAAGTTAAACAAACAAAGCCAAAACAGACACCTAGATGAAAGTCAGCGCCGTCCTCAGCGGGGAAAAGGGGAAGAAGACACACTGGACTTTTGTATTTTGATTCCTCCGCGATACAGAATGTAGGGAGAAGCTTTGTTACCACTGCAGAGCAGCAAGGACTCTCGCCAGGAAGACAGAAATAGCTGAGGACCTGCTCAGAAACAGCCTAGGCTAAACTTCAGCAACAGCTGAAAAGCCATCTGGATGTAAATCACCCTGCAAAGGCAATCCACACATCTCCCTGTCAGACACCCAGCAATCAGGGCAGCCATCCACAGCGCCGCACTACAGCTGCATTTCGGAACACGAGATATGATAAGCTGCAGCCACAGGCCCAGAGAGCTCACCTGATCTTTGGCTGCCTTTTGTTCCCCACTGCTGTAAGGGTAAGCTGGATTTTTATCTCGTGGTGCTAAAAGGGCAGCACGCTCCCAGCCCCACACGCTCCAAATTGCTGCGTATAAAAACGTACCAGCAATAAAAGCGACAACAAGGTTCCACCTCAAAGGTGACCTGAAGTCTGCCTGCTGTCAGGCAGCTGCAAACAGCCCCCATACCTGAACACCTGAACGCTGACATTTTCTGCACACCTCCAGAGCAGATCAACAGCCGTCCTGAAGCTCCTGCTCAGCACTACAGCACTACCACTGGGAGCTGCAGCACCTGCAGGGGGGCACTGCGGGTCTGAAGGCAAACGCAGCTCCCCCAGCTCTGCCTCTCCAGCAGCTCCAGGCTCCCAACCCCCAGCTGCACAGCAGGATGGAGCACTGGCTACTTGCACGGAGGCTGGAAAGAATCCGTTTTCCAATCAAAAGCACAGCCTAGGCTGATTGGATTGGAAAGCAAGAATGTAGCAGAAAATCTCTGCGCAGGGGGTTTACAGAGGGGAACCCAGCACGGGCAGCAGCTTCACCCACCTGAAAGCCACGGGTCAGCCCTGCAGCTCTGAGAGGAAGCTTGGCAAAGGGAAAGCCAGAGCTGGGGTGAGCTGTCTGCAGGGGACAGCTTGCTTTGCACAGCTGCAGCATGCTGCCAGCAGTGTGCTCCGTGAGGATGCTGCAGGTCTCTGGCTTTGTCACACTGCAGCTCCCGAGTGCAGGTGTCCCTTCGTGCAGGCTGCACCTCTGCTCTGAAACCACACCTGAGTGCAGCTCCCTGAAAGCAGAGCTCTGCAGCATGATGTGGGTGCTGCAGTGCCTTTCTAACAGCTTTCATGTCCTCAGTGCAAAGGGAGAAGAAAAAGGAGGGGAAGAAAAAAAAAAAAGAAACGAAAAAAGCAGCCTGCACAGAGGCTGCCCTCAACTCATCCTCACTGAATTCTTCTGGCCCCAAACAAACTCTGGCTTGCACCAATCCCTTGCCCAGACAAGCCTCCCTGCTGCCGTGGCCTGGGGTGATGCAGAGAGCTGGGAGATGCTCACGTTTCCCTGAGCAGCTCAGGCAGGAACAGTTCGTTCTGGGCAGCTTCTATTGCAGGAGCCACAGAGTGAGAGTGTCCCTGCCACCCAGTGGAGAGAAGGGACAGGAAGGCCACCAGCCTCCTGCAGAGCAGGAGTTAAAATGCCAGAAGCACCTCTCTCCCCTCTTTTAGCTCTCAGATTAAAAATTAAATCAACTCACAGAGCCCAAGCACATTCTCTCTGTAGCTAAACTCCATCACCGGGGTTGCAGCCCTTTGGGAGAGGCCAGAGGGATGGATGTGTGCCCTCCACGTGTGAGCAGCCTAAAATTCACGCCTCTAATTAAAGCAAATTGATGAGCTCCCATTGCTTTCGTTGGAGATGCAGTTAAAAATGGAGCCCTTCCAACGGCACCTGCCTCTTTCCATTGAGTGGAACAGAATGCAAACTGGCTGCCTCGCACTCAACACCTGTTAAATGAATGAAATCAGGCAAAATAAATGCCAAGCTTAAAGGTTCTGCTATTCAAGGGGCACAATGCAAGCTGACCGAAGCAGCATCCAAACATCACCTGCGACAAAAATACTCTCAGTTCTCAAAAGTCCATTCAGGAACCAGCATGATGATTGTGCAGAGAGGTCTGCAAGGCAGGATGTGCTGGGAGCTGCACCCAGAGCTGCTGCTGTGCGTGAGGCAGGGCTCCTCTCAGAGCCCACCCAGAATCACACAAAGCCGCTCGTTAAACGGCTGCTGGAAGAAGCTCAGCCCCCTGAACGCAGGCACTGAGAGCATCCTCTGCTCAGCAACATGAGAACACAGAGCTCAGAGGCAGTTCAGCAGGACACAGGACAGAAATTCCCATTGCATCCATGAAGGAGCAACAATTTGGGGTAAGCTGGACCTTGCTGAGGGCATCACCATAGGAAAGAGCCCAGGCGTGCCCACATTTTGCCTGGCTGAAGGCTGCCCAAGTTTGGCTGGGGCCAGAAGCTGAGACTGGAAGAAAGGTGCAGCAGGGAGAGGTGCTGTTAACACAGCCAGCTCCAAGCTCCACACCCAGCCTGCAGCTCCAGGAGGGCTGAGGGGTGGAAACCCTCACAGAAAATGGTGCAGGGATGGGGGCTGCCGGGGGCTTCATCCTCTGCAGCTCCACAAATGCACTGAAGCACCATTATTATTCCTCTCAAGAAATCCAGCCATGGATCTATTTCAGGCAGCTGCAGCATTTTCCACTGCACGTTGCTGGAGCTCTTTAGGAGCTGCTAAAATTACACACAGTTTGTTACTGTATCAAAAAAAGTTTGTGGCAAGGAGCGCAGCCACGCTGCCAGCATCTGACACAAGCAAATAGAAATAAAGGCCTTTGATTCTTCTAATGCACGCTCCTGACTGCACACAAAGACTGAGCAACTGATGACAGAGCACAGGACTTGGATGTTCTCAAGCCAGAGGTGGATTTGTCTCACCCCAGGCTTTAGCAAGCAGGTGAAATCACCTGGTCCTGTCCCACAGCCCGGACTGCAGCCTCAGGAGGGAGCAGGGGGCCAACAGGGCTCCAGAGGGAAAGCGATCCTGATGGCCACAGCTTGCTGCACAGATCTGGCTCCAGTCTCTCCTCCAGCTCCACCACATTAAAAGCAGTCAGCTGAGTTCTCTGAACACCTCATGCTCAACTGGAGGCTCCTAAGCCACAGTGAAGTCTGATTTTTTTCCAACTTTGAACTGAAAATTCTGTGCAGGTGAGGAACGGTCTCACAGGCCGCTCTGTGGGAACCACTGCCTTATAAAACTACTCTATTTCACATAACAGCATTCTGTACATTAACAAACATTGACCGGACATCAGCAGTGTCTCCAGGAGAGATGTGATGTGTGACTGTGAAGAAAAGACCTCCAGTTACCAGCGGTTTAACGGACCCCTGGGCACTGAGAAGCCCGCACCACGCTCCCATCTCACTGCTGTTTGGAAGCAGATCCATGGAGAGGGAAAGGTTCCACGTGAGACAGTTCCCAGGGAGGGAGAGCAAAAGGGGGGGAGAAAACAACAGGTGATCTCACTTCAGGATGTCAGTGCCTTGAGAAACAGGACAATGGTGGGCACCGAGACTCTGTTGGGAAGCAGCCCACTGCGCCAACGTGGACGGGGCACTCTGGATAGGGGGGCAAAGCGTCTCGGGAGAGGAAGGAACGCTGAGAATCAGAGAGGAAAGGGAGGAATGAAAATATGCATGTACAAGAGCATAAAAAAGAAAATAAAATCCACCTCAATTTCCTGTTTTTGCTAGAGCTTCCCGTTCTGCCGCACGTGCAGCCAGCATCAACTGTGACAGCAGAATGGGACTGGCTGCTTTCGAGCAAAGCCTGATTGCTTGTCCCACCCCCAGAAGGCAGGAGGGGAAGTCGGAGGTGGGCTCTGGTCCTCTCCTCTGAGGCCATCTCCTGTAGCTTGGTCTGAGAGCCCAGAAAGCACAAAAACCACACAGCTCCCTGCTGAGTGCAGCCAACAGCCAGCCTTCCCCTGCAGCTGCACAGGGAGGATACAGTCGATTGGGTTGCAGTTTTTGTTACTGCTGGGGAGCTCAGCCAACAAGCAGCTTCTGTTCTAACAGGTACAGGCACCGGGGCTTATTTTCCTTTCCAAAGCTAAGTGCTCACTAACGCTGGCCTGTCGGATTCTGGAAGCTGCTAAAGCAGCCCCTCGAGGTCCCAGAGCCCAAGATCCCTGCTCTAAGCATCAAGTTTCCCACTGTTCACACAGAACTCTTATATAAAACTTAACAAGCAAGACCACCCACCCACCCCAAATTTCCCCAGACAGCAGGCTCACCTGTCACCATTGGCAGATATGGCATCAAACTTGGCTTTCTTCTTTGGGATTTCATTCTGAATAGAAGAGGTGGATAAGGTTTTCTGGCTGGAAAAACAAGGAAATTGTATGTCAAAGCCTGAATGACTTCAAGTCAGAGACAGAGGAGCAAATACATATTCCCACCCCCTTCCAGCCTATTAAAACAAGGTTTCTTCGTGCAAGAAAGAACAATAAAAAATTTGCTCCTCAAAGAGCAGCTGGAGACTGAAACTAACCAGAAAGCAACGTGTCAGCCCAATCAGCAGCAGTGAGGAACTCGTGCTTCAAATCCGTATTTCAATCATCAGATTTTACAGACCCAACTCAGCTTTAACTGCAGACAAGTCCAGGAAGAAGAATCACCAAGAACTGCCCCAAGTTTGATCACAAGATCACAAGTCTGCAGCACGACAAGAGGCCGCGAAGGAGCGAGGCTGGCTGAGCTGCCTGCAGCCAACAAGAGCAGTGCTTGCTGCTCCACGTTCCTGGCAGCTGAGTGCAGCAGCCTGGCTTCTCTTTGCTCACCCCTTTGCTCAGCCCTGCACGACAGAGCTGCCTGTGCAGGCTACCTGTTGTAATGGCTGCCGCTGCTCAGCCTGCTGTACTGCTCCTTCTCTTGCAGGCTGGCTCGGGAGGAGCTGCTCAGGTGCTTGCACTGCTCTTTGGTCTTCTGTAGGACCCGTTTGTAGGACAGTGTGCATAACCAGCAGAGCAGCTTTCCATCCACCTGGAGGGCATGAAAGAGAGACATTTTTGTCTTGCTTCCTGCCCACAAACAAAGCAGAGAAGACAAGAAGCACCTTCAGGCTTTAAGACGACATACAAACGAGCAGCAATTCAAAAAGGATCCCTTGAGTGCTTAGAAAAGCACTTGGCATGGCTGGTGCAAGGCACTCATTAACAGCAGCTAACTCATCCTAACTCCAGTCTCTTTCCAGCTCTGCTTACAGACCCTTTTAACACCCAGGACATCATTGGAACGGGCCGATTCCACTGGGATTTCTGTCAAAGGAGAGCCAAGGACTGGCAGATGACAGGGCAGTCGCTGGAGAGCACAAGAGCCACAGTTTCTGCTCAAGGAGGATCAGCAGGAGGACAGGATTCCAAACAGACAATAGATCTTTATAGCCTGCAGAAAGCAGGCTTTAGAAGTACACAAGTAAGAAGCTCTGGTGTTATTTAAATAAAGGATGTGCAGGAGCTAAGGGACAGCTGTGGGGGAACACGTTTCCAGCACCTCAGGCTGCAGCACCAGTACTGCTCCCATCCGTCCCCCTGCAGGCACCTCAGAGGCCCCACCTCCTTTGCTCCCTCACCTGCCCTCATGCCAAATTCAAGAGATCTTTCTCAAAAGATCTGGCAAAGGAGCAAAGGGCACAAAGGATAAACAGCTCCAAAATACGGCTCCCAAAGCAAAATGCAACTGCAAAAACTATTTTACAGTCAAGAGGCATCCCCTAAAGAAACACTCAAGATCTGTGAGAGGAAGGTAGAGCCACTGCGATCAGCCCCTCTGCCTTTCCAGCCTTTTAACAGAGATACTGACCTTCTTTCTGTCATCCTTCCTGTCGAAGGCACACTGCTGCTTGCACTGCTCACAGGAGTGGGGAGGTCCGTACTTCTTCTCTGAGTTTGTGCAGCGCTGACACTTGTTGCCAATGAACGCTGCGATGATGTTGCAGTACTGGCAAGGTTTTGGCTTAAAGGAACAAGAGAGGTGAAGATGGCAGTGCCTCCTGATGACATCAGAGCATTGCTTTTTCCCCTTCCCCCCAGCACTCCTAAACATCTATTTCCCTATAGAAGCTGACTATCCAGCAGACGTGACTACGCTTGGCCCCCTGGTCTCCAGCCAAGTTTATTCAGGCACAAAAGCCTTGATCAAGTGTTAGGAAATCTTCAGGAATATTTATCACCAAAACAGAAACAATCCAAATCTCTGCTTCGGATTTCACACAAGCAGGAAAACAGATTTATCACTGCTTCCAGTAAGCAACCTCAGTTTGTACGACCGCATTGTTGTTTCAATTCGATACAGAACGGCTCATTTCCTGACCTAAGATGATGTGGAGCTGCTCTTTTTCATACCAAAAGAAAAGGGAAAAGAGACCTGCATATTACTGATCAACCACGCTATTACAACCGAGCCAGCCCATAAACTGCTTTGGGACTCGGCAGGATAAAGGCAAGAAAGATGAAAGGAGAAAGAGGCTGAGAACGAGCCCCACTCACTTACTGTGCCATAGAGCTTCACGTTCTGAGCACACTTCTTGCATATTGTGTTGGTTTTGCTGTGAAGAAGGACAGACTGTGTCATTAACGCCTCCCCAGAGAAAACTACACCTCTGTGGTCAGGATCCCAGGCTCCCCCAGGCTCTGTCTCTAGTGGCAAGACTGCATTCAACTTCACTATGGACCCTGACACCAAAGTGCATTTCCTCTTCCCATCTGCTTGAGGATACTTGGCCAAAAGCAGTTTTACTACGAGGTATCTTTTAATTAAGGCATCCCCAAATGACGCCAGTTTTTTCGTCCTGCCAAATGCGGGCGTCTGATCAGTGGCTAATTGGCAGCAGGCATGATTCAGCACAGTGACAGCCTCACTTCTGGAGGAGGTCTGTGCTCGATTACAGGGTTAAGGCAGGTCAGGCACAGAGGTATATTTGTCCAACAAACACAGGAAAGAACACCCCACGCTGTGTCTGCACAAGTTATGCTCGTCAGCTCCCGGGTTCACCTCTCCTCCCTCTGTAATCCACACAACTCACAAAAGGTAGAACCGCAGCTACAGGAAGCGCATCAAAGCATTTTTAGACACCAGAATCAGGTAGCAGAAAACTCATGGGAAGATCCCCCCCGGATCCTTTACTGGAAGATGCTGGCGAGTGCTGACCAAACCAAAGAACAAGCGATAGGTGCGCATGTAAGCACGCTGCACAGGCACACTGGCTTGCCCAGCAGACGTTTAAGGCCAAAGGTCTCCCACAACAACAACCAGGCTCAGCCATCCAAGGTGTGGGAACATTACGGTTCGCCAGGTGCGTCCGTCCTAGGGAAAACATCAGCCTGCTCAGCACGCCGGTCATTTACCTTTCCTGCTGGAATTCAGTCCTGCAGTAGGTGCATTTAACGATGGGATGCGCGATCCGGCACTCCTGCAACAACACAGCATGCTGTGAGGGGCGCTGCTCCTCCCACACGTCATTTCCCCACAGCCCAGCTCCCCCGCTGACCTGCACTCCCACCACGCGCACCCACACCCATCAAACTCCACACGTTTCCTCCCTGTAGTCACGGCTGCTCTTAGGAGGGCTGAGAGCAGAGGAAGGCTGACAGGAAAGCCGTGTGTCACAGGTGACCCAGAAGTAAACCGTGATTTGTAACAAGGGCTATTTGTGCCCAACGCCCACAGACGAGGCTCACTGCTGGCCTCACCTCCGGTGCAAAACACGCAGTCCTATCACAGTTATTCACCTCCCTGCTCTCCAAAGCTTCCTGTGCCCAGAGCGTCTCCAGCTCAGCTCTCTTCTCTCCCCAGCACACTCAGGAGGTTTCCCTCCACCTGCCTGAATTGCCCCATCCCCGTCACCCACCCCATGGTGCTCCATTCCATGTTCTCCCCCTTCTCCGTCTCACCCCTGTTCTCATTCTTCCCCACTCAGGTTGCCTCCCAAGATTTATCTCCGCCCTTCAAGATACCATAAAAGCTGCCCCTAAACGTCCCCAGACTCCCCACAAACACCTTGGGCCACCCCACACCTCTGGTCTTGCTATGAGCCACCCTCTCAAGCAGCCCTTCTGATGTCCCCAGGCCTTCCGACTCAAGTGTCCACTCAGTACCCTCAGATGCCACAAGGAGCCTCCAGTGACCCTCAGCTCCCAGCCCCCCCCACCCCCCATATAAGCCCCAAACATCCTCCCAACAGCTTTGTGACTCCCTCCCAAATGCCCCCACACCCCTAAACAGCCTTCGGTGCTTTCCAGTTTCCCCAAGCAACAGCCCCTCATAATCTCCCAACACCACACCCCCAAGTCCCCAGACTCTCCCAACTGCCCCCTGACCCCTCTCTTTCCCCAAATGCCCCCCATGACCCCACCCCCACAGCCACTTCCATTCACCCCAAGCCCCCCCACTATACTTCTCCTTGATGAGTCCCAAAATGCCCCCAATCCAAGACTTCAGCCACCCTAGAAGCCCCCAAGGGCCTCCTCCCAAGCAGCCCTCTAAGTGTCCCCAAATCCCCTCCCAGCTGCCCTCACTCAAACACAACATCCCTGCTGCCCCATCCCCCCTCACTTTCCCTCAAGACCCCCCAACTTACCTCAAGAACCTCCCCCCAAAGGCCTCTCACCTGAACACCAAGACCCACTCCCACTTTCCCTCAGGATCCCCCCCTTACCACTGCACTCCTCATTTTTCTTCAGAGGCACCTCCGTTACCCCCAAGACCCCCCCAGTTTTCCTCAACACCTCCTGTCTGCTTCAGTACCCTCCCACTTCACCTCAGGATGCCTCACTTCCCCTCAGAACTCTTCCAATTTTACACCTGAACCACCCCCACTTTACCTCAGATCTCTCCACCCCAATTTACCTCAGGAACCCCCCTTCAACTCAGGGACCCCCCTCCTCTCCCTCAGAGGTGCCTCTCTATCCTCAGGACCCCATAATTCACCTCAGGACCCCCCCCCTCACCTTCACCTCAGGACTCCCAATTCATCTCAAGGCCCCCCTCCCCCTCAGCTCAGGACCCCCCATCTTATCTCAGGACCCCCTAATTCACCTCAGGATCTCCAATTCACCTCAGGACCCTCAACTCCCATCTCAGGACCATCCCCAATTCACCTCAGGCCCCCTCACCTCAGGACCCCCAGCTCACCTCAGGACATCCCCATTTCCTTCTCAGCGCCCCCTCTACCAAAAAATCACGCCCGCTTTACCTCAGGACCCCCTTTTCCTTCAGTACCCCCGACTTCACCTCAGAAGCCTCCCCACATCCTTAACCCACAGCCTTTACACCTAACCCCCCCCCTCCTCCCACCCCCATTTTACCTCAGGATCCCCTTTTACCTCCCCGCCTCCTCCCCCAAACACGCCTTTCCCTCAGAGGCCCCCCAGCCTTTAACTCCGTGACCCTCAGCCCCAGCCGCTCCCCCCGCTGCCGGCCGTCCCCTGGACCTTGCAGAGCTGCTGGCCCTGGCTGAGCGCCTCGAAGGGGAAGCGCTGGTGGCACTTGGTGCAGGCGTACAGCGCCGCCATCCCGCCGCCGCGCTGACAGGCGCAGCCCAAACCGCCGCGGCCTCCCGCCCTCCGGCTCCACCCCCCCGCCGACCGTTCCGCCTCTCTCATTGGCTGCTTTCCGCATCGCTCACGGCGATCCGGTTTTTCATTGGTTCGCGCAGACGTCGTTCTAGAAATGGGGCGGGGCGGAGCCGCCTCCTCCCCTCCCCTCCGCCCTTTCCCCTCCGCGGGCGTTGGGGAAAGGGAGAGGAACGCTGACGTCACGCGGGGCGCGTTACTGTGATGTAACCGCCGCGGGGGCGCGCGCGGGGCGACGGGGAGGTCGCGCGAGAGCACGACGGGCGGGGGCGACCCAGAAGGCATTGCGCGGGGTTGGAGTTGGGGTTGGGGGTGGGGGAGGGGAACCGGAAGCGGAAGTGGAAGTGGGGCGGATGGGGTTGAGGGCAGAGGGTGGGCAGGGCCTGCGTGAGCGCAGGGATGCGGGCGAGGAGTGAGCTGGGCCGGGCTTGGGCTGAGTGCAGGAGCTGAGCTAGGCCGGCCTGGCCAGCAGCCAGCATGTGCAAAAGCTGGAGGAGGGTGACGGCAGGAAACAGGGCCTGGTTCTCAGTCTGGGTCTGGGTCTGCCCAGAGATGAGGGCAGGGCCGAGACCGGTCCGAGGGCTGAAGGATGGGGAAAGGCATCACCAGGGATCAGTGAGAGCCATAGCTGTCCTGTGTGAGGATGGGAGAGGACGGCTCGGGCCGTGGGGTGCTGAGGGAGAGCGAGGGCTAGAGGAGGAAAGAGCAGGAGGCTGCAGGGTCGCTCGGCCTGAAAGTAGAGCTGGGAGATGGCTGGTGGCTGCCGTAGTGCAGCCGCAGCTGTGCCTAAAGGGTCAGATGTACGAATTGGAGGAAAAGGAAGGGAGAGTGAGGCAGGAGGTGGCATCTGCAGCAAAAGGAGAACTTCCTCGCGGGGTTGTTTCCCTTTTTGCACCAACTGCAGAAGTCGGTGGTTGCTGTGAGGGCAGTTGCACATCTGCAAGCCCCAGGCGCAGCCACAGCAAGCTGTGATCTGTGGGGGTGGATCTCCTCACGTTTGGGGCAGGATCAGCAATGCAAATTGCAGCTTGCTGTGTTTACACCCCAGGTTGGGTGCTGCGGTTTGCAGCTTGCGCCGTTGGGAAAATTGCCTCTGTTTTGCTGTGGGTGTGAGGTGAGGGTAAACCATCTGCTGCGCAAACAGTGGGGAATTGCTCTGTGTTTTAAATGGAGTCTTTGTCATTTTTACAGCGTGACACTCACAGGTGCTGCGAACAGTACAGTCCTGCTGCCTGCCCAAACAAATGAGGGAACTAAAGCGCTTTGGAGTTAAAAGTTCACTCTCTAAATCCAAGACAAAGCAAGCACATAAAGCAGCAACTACTGGTGGTTGTGTTCATAAAGGCACAGCGGCGTGATCCGGTTGCTGTGTGTGATCCGGTCTGTGTGTCTGTGCTGTCTGACATTCCTGAGTTCTCAAACCCCTCTCACTGTTGGGCCATCGGGGATACCTGGAAATCTTTAGGAAACTTTATTTCCCCACCTTTTTGTTCTCTGCACGGTGGCTCACAGAGTATTCCCAGGCGTGGTTCGTGCAAGCGGTGAAGCTGAAATAGGAGATGCTCACCGCAGCGCTCAGCCTTTCCCGAGAAGGACCGGGGGAGTGTCTTGGGTTTTTAGCAAGGCTGCGTGGGTGTGCATATTAAACTGAAATTCTGCTGTGCTTGGCTACCTCGGGGACTAGTTATAATCACCGGGCAAATATGCCGTGTGTAGGAGAAATACTTGATTTCATGAAATTTGTTGCACTGTGCTGCGTGCTGGATGGTGATTGGGAAATAGCGGTGGGTGAGAGCAGAAGGCAGAGCTTGGCAGAGGCGGTGGGTAGCGTGAAACAAAACCCTCCTCGTTGCCCAGGGGGCTGGGATGCTCTGAGAATGGTTTCTTAGGGAAATGGGGTGGAGGTGGAGGAGGACTTCCGGAGGGGTTTGACAGCACACCTGGAAAACGTAAATGCCAAGGAATGAAACCTCCGAAAAGTGTGGAGGGAGAGGGGTGGGTTGCAAATCTCTGGAGCTGAGCAAGAGGAGCGGTTCATTTTAGAACAACAAACCTGCCAGAGCCGTCACAGTCGCCAAGGGAAGGACGTTTGGCTAAGGAAGAGGGTTTGTAAAGCTGCTACTGAGGGAAGTGTAAGAAGAAACGTTTAAAAAGCCACTGCCTCAGTGATTTTCCAGCATAGCCTCGTTAGCAGCAAAGCAGCTTTGAGCAAACTGTCTTGCAGAGCTCTTGCAATCACTTAGGTCTTTCTGGACACGATCACTTGTGCCCCCAAATGCTGTGGTTTCTGTGGCCAAAAGCAAGCTTTTCTGCCCCGAATCGTAAGCTTTGTCATCATAAAGCCGAAGGGCTGTGCAACACATGTCCTGCTGGCTGCAGAGCGACCCGAGGAGCCCTGACCCCAACTGGGAGTTCATGACAGCCCCCCTCTCGGATGGAGCATCTGGGAGCCAAGGAATTGCCAAACCCGCTTTGATCCAGCTGCTGTTCTCCGGCTCTGCCTGTGGTTCTCTAAATCACTCACAGATAATATTTTCAGATGCTGGCTCTCTCCGTGTCCCCCTGCTTTCTGAATAATTACCTTGTTTTGTGCGAGCCACCAGAGGTTTTCACAGATAATTCATCCGGCGCTGAAAGGCAGCCAGCTTTGGGGCTGGAGAGTGTTTTGTGGCCACCTGGCATTGCTGCACAGAGGTCCGTGCCGGAGCACAGCTGTCTCTGGAGGGAAATGCAGCATCCAGCACAGCCCAGGGCAGGGCGCGAAGCAAACCCAGCTGAAATCCCCACCTCCCTCCCTCGGGGGATCGTTTACCTTGGCAGACGCAGCCCGCCCCGAGTTTCTGGCCGTGTGGACAGATTGATCCTGCAGATCTGGATGCTCTCACCCGCAGAATGCACATTTTGCTGGAACAAAACAGCCTCGCAGTGTGGGAGGGGTGTTGTTTGAGGGCTGTGCTGTTTCATCTCGCTCCATGTCTCAGCCAGCACAGGGCTCAGAGCGCGTGGGTCAGAGCCCAGCGTGGAGCCGGGATCGTCCCCCCCAGGTTTGTGTCCTCGTCGTGGGGACGCTGTGGTGGCGCACGGCCTGGGGTCACAGAGGGGCAGCCAGGAGGCTGCCAGCCCTACTGGAAGTGTACCACAAAGTCCTGCTCTGCCTCTTCTGGCTTGGCAGAGTGGAAACGGTCCTTGCTGAGATGAGAAGCTCGGAGCCCTCTGCTCCCCAGCCATGCGTGCTCACGTGGCCGGGCGTGTGAGGACCCACGGTGCCAAAGGACAGCCTGCCACCCCACGTCTCACCTTTGGCTTCTGCAGCAGTGCGGTTACAGGCACCACGTAATGCTGTGGGGCTGGATGGAGGGGATGAAATCACGTTTCGTGCACAGGGCAGCACTCATTCCCTTGAAGCACACTGAGCTCAGCTCTGTTTCACCACCCAGTACCAAATCCAGGGCGTTTCCCCCAGAACTGCTCTGGGATGGCGGTTCTGCAGCAGCAGACCTCTTCTCAGACACCTCCATCCCTAAATCCTTTTCCAAAGAAAACAAACCGACCTTAATTTAAAGTCCCATCCCTGCTCAACAACCCCCACTTGGAGCCTCTGCTTCCCCCACTGCCACAAATGCAAGATTTTCAGCTCCTGATAAATGCTTCTGGGGGTGCACAGCCTGCAGCTCCCAGAGCCTCCTGCGTGTTCAGCAGCAAATTCACAGCATCACCCATCCAAAGGGAGCCTGAAAGTCACGGTTCCCTGAAAGTCAAAGCGTGTTTTATTGACTGCAGCCGAGAGAATCAAAGATCTGGAGACCCAGACTCCCACGGAATAAACCACATTATTCCTGCACGGTGATCGTTTCTCTCCCAGACGTGAATTCGAGTCAGCACCCCTGCTGGGAATGATTAAAGACCACTTCAGAAATCAGTGCAGCAAATTGTAAAATAAGCAGGTGAACAAGGGAAGGAAAACAAGAAAATATTATGACCTGCCACCCTCAATCGGGAGCAATCAGGGAAGGACGTGGCTGCGTGGTGAGGGAGCACAGCAGCTCCCCGGCCCGTTTGCTGGGCACAGTGAGGGTGTAGCTGTTGCTCTCTGCCACCATTTTGGGAGGATGCAGCCCACGCACGAGCACAGATGCAGGGGGATGCTGTCGGGTGTAGGGGATGGGCTTCGCAGGTGGGCTAAGGGTGACAGAGCACAGCCAGCAGGATGGATGGGGTCGCTTCTCTATAGATGTTGATTGCTGTGTTGATAAAGTACCTCCACACAGGTCTGCCCTCCCAGTAGGTGGGGTGGTGCTCCTCCACCCCGCAGCCACCTCGCAGAGCCCCGTGTCCCTCTGCTTTCCCCCCGCCTGCATAGAGGGGCACAGTGAGGACAGTGCCTGCATGGGGCTCTCCATCGTCCCATCAGGCCAGGATGGGGAGGGAGGCAGCAGTGGCCACGCCGCAGTTGTTGTCCTTCATGGCCATGAGGATGTAGCCATCGTTGCCCCAGTAGGTGGACCAGGAGTTCTTGATGAGCCAGTAGCTCTTGCCGTGCAGGACGCCGTAGCCCACAGCCAGCACTGCGTGGTCCAGCTCTGACGTCTCATTCCCTGCGAGGAAAACAGAATAAGACATCCCCATGCCCGTCTCCACCCATCCCCATCGCCACCTATCCACAGACCCCCATCATCCCCATCTCCATCCGTCCTCATTTCCATCATCTCCACCGGGTTCCACCACCCCCCTCACCACAGTGGGGCTCCTCGTAGACCCCGTTGGCATAGAAGGTGAAGGACTTGTGTGAGGCATCGATGTTGACAGCTACAGGGCCGTGCTTGAACAGCGCAGCTTTCAGAGCTTCAGCATTGCCTGGCTCCACAGAGACGTAGCCGCTGAGAGGGGCCACCAGCTCCGACTGGTTGTAGTGGCAGTAACCGTTCTGGGGGGGGGACATTGGGGTGACATCATGGCCCAGGGCAGGTTTATAGGGGATCCAACCCACCCCAGCAAAGAATAACCAAACCAAAGGGGAGCAGCCATCCGCCAACGAAGAGATGATGGCGGATCTGGAGGAGCCTCTCCCTGCACCTCATATCCTGGATGGGAGGATGGGGTGTGAGCACCCCCAGCACCCTCACCTGTCCCAGGTAAGGCCCGTAGGACTCGGCGCTGGCGATGCCGCCGTGCTTCTTGATCCACTCGTAGGCTCTCCACTCCTCACCCCCATCACACGCGTAGTTCCCAAAGCCCCAGGAGCAGTCGATGAGGACTTGTTGGGACAGCGGGGTCAGCACGCCGGTCTGCGGGGGGACACGCTGTAGGGACAGGGACGGGAAGCCTCCGACCACCCCAAAGTGTTGGGTCCCCGCTCCCACCTTGAGGAAGAGGGCCCCCTCCATGGCGCCCGTGGTGGCGAAGCTCCAGCAGGACCCGCAGACAGCCTGGTCCTTCACGGGGGTCACCGCGCCTGGGGACAGCGGGACACCAGTGGGTTGTGAAGGGAAACCGAGGCAGGAGTGAGGGCTCTCCATGCTCCCAGCCAGGCCGGGTCCCTCCTCACCATACAGCCTCCAGTCCAGGCTCTCGGGCAGGATGAGTCCGGTGTAGAGCTGCATGGAGGAGGTCTGCCCATGGTTGGGGTCCCCGCTCCGGCGCCGTCCCCGCATTGCAGCCATCTCCTGGGGCGTGCGGTCAGCCAGGTGGTTCAGCGCCAGCGAGTAGGAGAGCGCGGCACGGTTCTTGGAGTGCACAAACCTGGGGATGGGGAGAGATGCTGTGAGTTCAGGGGAGCCCCTGCGAGCCCCCGGCTCTCCACCCGCCGCCCCATACGCACCGCATGTTGTGGATGAAGGTTCTCTTGCGGTGCTCGTGCTCCTCCTCACTGCTGTAGCGCTTCCCAAACCTCTCCTTATAGTGATGGAAGAGGCGGTGGTGGACGTGCTCAGTGTCCGGGGCAGTCCCCACAAACTCCTGCATGGGGTTGGCCACGATGCGGTGCTCGGGGCCGGCTGTGGGCCACTGCTCACACGGCAAACCTATGGGGCACGGAGCGGGGCTGCAGCCTCGGGGCATGGACAGCAGCTCCTGACCCCGCAGCAGGGTGGATGGCACCTGCAGACCGTGGGGTGCCCGCCCTATATAGATGCATGCAAGGTGTGCACCCAGTGCCTGCCCTCAAAAGGAGTCTGCATGCAGGGTCTGTGCCTAGTGCCCGCCCTATATAGGGGTCTGCATGCAGGAGCTGCGCCCAGTGCCCGCCTTCTGTAGGGGTCTGCATGGGGGATCTGCATCTGCAACCAGAGCTGGAGCATCCCTTCACTGCACCAAAACAGGGTTCCTCAACACTGGGATCACTAGTTATCATTTTCACCTATTTTCCCACCTCCCCTTCTCCTGAACCTATTGCCCCAAATTAGAGGGTGCATGCAACTTCATTGAAGCACGTTCAAGAGGAGGACACAGAGCTGTGTTTCGTGCAGGCACATCCCCTGTGGGATGGAGGAGGGCTGTGGGCTGTGGGGTGGCTCACCGTGTGGGAGCTGGAAGATGCTGGGGTCGAAGCGGTGCCCGAAGGCGCTGTACTCGATCTCGTATTTGTCGTAGTGGGAGCCCAGCAGGCTGTTGTAGCCCCGCACCTCATAATGCAGGGGCACAGGGCCGTGCATCGAGCTGCCCACCCGCAGCGTGTAGACGTTCTTCTTATGGCCCCAGTAGGAGATGTTCTGCCATACGGTGCAGGGCTGCCCGTGGAACTGCTCCTCCCGCACCCTCTGAGCACGGAATGTCAGCAACACCTCAGTGCCACCGCGCCCCCAGCTGCGCAGTGCCCTCCAGAATGCCAGGCTTGGACCTGGCCTCGCATTTGCCCCATTCCCAACCGCTTCTGCCCCTCTCTGGGAGCTCTGGTGGCACCCACCATGCCCATCGCTGTCCCGTCCCCTCCCCTGTCTCACTCCCAGTCACCGTGCCCAGGGCTCACCCTGAAGTGCTCCAGGCTGGGGAAGACGCTCTGTGGGACGATGAGATCCCCGTCCGTGCCGTTGATGCGGAAACATTTGCGGACATTCAGCTCCGTCTCCGTGGTCTCTGGTGTCACCTTGAAGCTGGCACCAAAAGGCCCCATGGAGCCGAACTGGAAGGTGACCACTTGGCCTGGGGATGGGACAGCGCTGGGTTCCAGCCGTGGTGCTGGCACTGGGGTGGCTCCGTGGGGAGGCCGTGAGCTCTCTGCACCCACCGCCGTAATACTCGATGCGGCTCCTCTCCCCTGTGAGGTTGTACCAGGCTTCAAAGGGCTCCCTGATCTCGGCGTAGGGCAGGCTGATGGCTCCTGTGGGCACCCCATGGTGTCACCCCGCTGATCCCACCCACAGCAGCCACCCAGCAGCACCCAGAGGTGCTGGACCCCCCCAGCAGTACCTTCAACATGATAGACATCTCCAAACGTGGGTCTCTCTGGAGGAGCTTCGCTCTCTGCTCCTGGAAGGGAAAAGGGAAGCAATAATTTTTAAAGCCCTTTAAAACGCTGCTTGCCCACCTCTCCAAGGGCAGGGCTGGCAGCTGAGCTGGTCCCTGGCTCAATGCCTGTATAAAACCCCAGGTAGAAGGGGCAGAGCAGGGGAGGTGCAGAGCAGGGCTCCCACTTTGCCCATCCAGGGCAGAGGATTCTGAAGCTGGGAAGGGGTCCCCACTCCTCCCTGGCATGGGGACAAGGCAGAGCTCAGCACCACTCGGGGGCCATCTCCCCGTGAAGAGGGCACAGTCCTCACCCCTTCCCCTCCCGCCGCTCACATTGAGCGCTCACCCAGCAGCACTGCAGCCCTAAGCACCAGCAACCACCCCCAGCCTCCCATCCTGCACTCACCCACCCCCACCCACTGCCCTGCTTAAATAGGAGCACTGGGTGGGCAGGGAGCTGGCTGCAGCCAACAGGCACAGCCCTCCCAGAGCCAGGATGGGACCATGGGAGGAAGGGGGGGGTGGCTTTGGGTTGCCCCACCACGAGCACCCAGGGACTGGGGGGGCTGGGGGGACCTCTGTGCTCCCTCCCAAGGCTCTGCTGCCTGCAGCTTGCAGCAGCACTTAACAGCAGTGCAGGAGCTGCAGGTGAACCTCATCAGCTGCGCCAGGAGAGCAAGAAAGCAAAGTCCCCTCTGGTGCTCCCACCCTCCTGGCAGAATGTCCCCACTGGAGCCATGGGGACTTTGCATTTCTGCATCCCTTTGGATAAGCCAGCAGCACAAACCCAGGGGCTGCAGTTATGGGAGTTAACTGAAAAAAAAAAAAAAGGAGGAAAATATAGATCACATCTCAGGAGCTACGTGGACAAGGAGAGCAGCACTGTCCCTGCAGTGGCGGCCTTCACCCCTCCTGCCTGCAGCACATCCAGCTGGAGCCCTGCCCAAGGTGACGGCGAACCCCAAACAAGGCAGATAGGAGCTGGGTGCTGGAGGGCTGCTGGGGACACATGTGGGTGGTGCCCTCCGTGCTGCAGCATTCCCCACATGCCCCAGTCCTATAGGAGCAGAGGCTCTGCCTTTGCACACCGATGAGCAATGGTCTGAGGGTACAGCAGAGACCCCCACAGAGGGGAGCAGCCCCCCAGGGTGTGGAAAACACAGTGCTGCCCCGAGTGCCACCATCTCGCTCTGGCCCCAGCACAGCCCAGGCACTGGGGCAGAGGGTGGCTGCTCCCCCCGTGCATCAAGAATGTCTCTGCTCAGCAGAAATCCTGCAGTTGTTTGTGCTCCACCTCAAGATAGGGCTGCAGGAGCCTCCCCATGGGCAGCTGAGATGCTGCAAATGCCACTGTCCCCTCCCCAGGAGGGCCCTGCGGTCCCCCAGGGCTGGAGCAAGGAACTGTGCTGAGCCAGCCAGCCACCAACTGAATCCCTGCCATAGAAACCAAATCGTGTTTTTCCAGGGTCTTTATTGGCAAGCTTATGGCTGCTTTTCCAGCACCCCGCTGTCCTGTCCCACCACGTCCCCATCTTCCTCCTCCACCACGAGGTCCCACTGAAGGTTCCGATCCAGGGATGTGTGCTGGGAGCACCACCAAAGGCTCTGCCCTCAGAGAGGTGTTTTAGGCCAGGATGGGGTAGGTGGCCTCGGTGGCCACGCCGCAGTTGTTGTCCTTCATGGCCATGAGGATGTAGCCATCGTTGCCCCAGTAGGTGGACCAGGAGTTCTTGATGAGCCAGTAGGTCTCTCCCTGCAGGACGCCGTAGCCCACAGCCAGCACTGCGTGGTCCAGCTGTCCTGGCTTGTTTGCTGCAGGGACAACAAGGGAAATGGTCTTGTGGGGAGAGCGGTCCTGGAGATGCTTATCATTTGTGTGATCTGTGATCGCAGAATTTCTCCTAATATCCCACCTGACCCTCCCATATGGGGCCGCTCACCTCCTCCAGCCCTGCCAAAGCTACTCAACAGCAAGATGGGGGACTTGGGAGTCTTGGCATCACCCCCAGAACCCCAATCCCTGCATGCCACCCCACTCACCGCACTTGGGCTCGTAGTAGATCCCATTGGAATAGAAGGAGAAGGTCTTGTGCGAGGCATCGATGCTGACAGCCACGGGGCCGTGCTTGTAGATGGCGGTTTTGACAGCAGTGATGTTGCCAGAGGTGACGTTGACGTAACCCGTGATCTTGGCCAGCATCTCAGACTGGTTGTAGTGGCACAAGCCGTTCTGTGGCACCAGTGGGGGCTGCATCATCGGGGGCACCCACGTCCCCTCGCAAGGCTGCCCCTTGCTCTGACACAGGGGCTGATGTGGGGTTGGGGACGTGCCAGCATCCCTGCTTCAGCCCCTCCTGCCCAATGTCCCAGACAGTGCACCCAACCCCCTCGCTCTGCCCTGTCCTTGTCCCCAGGCAGCCCTGCTCCATCCCTGCACCGCGGGGATGCAACACTCCCATGGGCGGAGGAGCATCGTCCCTGTTTTGCAAGAAAAGAAATTGAGGCAGTGATGAAACCTGGCTGAGCCGCAGGGCTTGGCTTCAGCCTGCGTGGAACCATGGGGACTCTCGTGCCCTAGGGTAGTTTCCCCATCACCAGAGTCTGTGAGCATCTGATGGGGACCATCTCCAAGCAGGGCTCACGGGGCTCCCCAACAGCAGGGGACCCAACTGGGACACAGGGCCACCCTCACCTGCCCCTTGTAGGTGCCGTAGGACTCTGTGCTGGCGATGCCGCCGTGCTTCTTGATCCACTCGTAGGCTCTCCACTCCTCACCCCCATCACACGCGTAGTTCCCAAAGCCCCAGGAGCAGTCGATGAGGACTTGTTGGGACAGCGGGGTCAGCACACCGGTCTGCAGGGGGACACAGTGTAGGGACAGGGACAGGAAGCCTCCGACCACCCCAAAGCGTTGGGTCCCCGCTCCCACCTTGAGGAAGAGGGCCCCCTCCATGGCGCCCGTGGTGGCGAAGCTCCAGCAGGACCCGCAGACAGCCTGGTCCTTCACGGGGGTCACCGCGCCTGGGGACAGCGGGACACCAGTGGGGTGTGAAGGGAAACCGAGGCAGGAGTGAGGGCTCTCCATGCTCCCAGCCAGGCCGGGTCCCTCCTTACCGTACATCCTCCAGTCCAGGCTCTCGGGCAGGATGATTCCAGCGTAGTGCTCAGCAGGGAAGGGCAGCCCATGGTTGGGGTCCCCGCTCCGGCGCCGTCCCCGCATTGCAGCCATCTCCTGGGGCGTGCGGTCAGCCAGGTGGTTCAGCGCCAGCGAGTAGGAGAGCGCGGCACGGTTCTTGGAGTGCACAAACCTGGGCGTTGGGGTGGCACCTCTCAGCCCACCGTGTCCCCAGAAGGGTGGGGGTCTCCCCCGTGGGTCTCCCTGTGCCCGTTTACCTCATGTTGTGCACGAAGATGCGCTGCCGGTGCTCCAGCTCCCGTGCTGAGCCGTAGTGCCGCCCGAAGCGCCGGCGGTAGTGGTGGAACACGGCGTGTGCCCACGGTCGGTGCCTCCCCACCAGATCCTCCATGGGATTTGCCAGCACACGGTGCTCCGCCACGCTTCCCGGCAGCAGCCCACATTTCTTCGTCTCTGGGGTGCAATGAGGCGAACGCCGTCAGCCCAAGTTCTCCCCGGCGCTGAGGTGGGGTCCCAGCCCCGCTCACCGTTCACTGGGATGTCAAAGATGGACGGAGGGAAGCTGTTGTCAAATTCTGTGTAGGAGATCTCATACTTGTCGTAGTGGGAGCCCAGCAGGCTGTTGTAGCCCCGCATCTCGTAGTGCACCGGGGCCACCCCACAGCTGGAGTTGGTCACCCACAGCGTGTAGACGTTCTTCTTCTGCTCCCAGCGGGTGATGTTCTGCCACACGGCGCAGTACCGGCCCTGGTAATACTCCTCCCGCAGGAACTGGGGGGATGAGGATGGGTGTTTGGGGTGCCAACCCTGCATGGATCCCAAACTCACGACTCCCTGGGCACCCAACATCTCTTTGGGTCACCATCCTCGCTTTGGGCACCCGTCATTGTTTTGGGCACCCGAAGTCGCTTTGGGCACCCAACACTGCCTTGGGCGCCCATGCCAGACTCCCGGGGCAGATCCAGCAGCTGTGTCTCTCACGTTCCCCACACAGGATGCTGTTGGTGCTGCCCCAGAGCCTGCGGACATCAGGAGCAGAGCCTCCATGCAACGACTTGCCCAGGCCATCCCAACACGCCGGCATTTGCATGGGCTGTGGCACGTCCCAGCATTTCTCAGGATTGGGAAAGGAGTCGGGCGTCCGGCCCCAGTGCGGGTGGGGAAATGACCCTCCCTGAGCCCGTGGGTGCAGGATGTGCTGCAGCCTGCCCAGCGCCCTGCAGGGATCGGCGCATTGCGCAGCGCCCATCCTGAGCGACGCTCCAGGCAGGGGTCGGCTCCAGGCTCCGGCACCTCCCACCCCTCACCTTGAAGCCATCCAAGCTGGGGAAGACGCTCTGAGCTTTGACCACGTCCTCTTTGGATCCGGGCAGCTGGAAGCATTTCCGAACGTTCACCTCCTTCTCGGTGGTCTCAGGGGTGATCTTGTAGCGCATCCCATAGGGCTTCACCCCAGCCAGCTGGTATGTGATCACCTGCCCTGCGCCGGGCAGGGGAAACTGAGGCACGGTGATCCCACCTCAGCTTTCTGCACAGGGACAGATGGGTGCACCGAGAGCACTTACCCCCATAATACTGGATCCGGCTCTTGTTCCCTGTCAGGTTGTACCAGGCTTCAAAGGGCTCCTCGATTTCGGCATAGGGCAGACTGATAACCCCTGCAGGACATCCAGCTCAGCCCCGGCACCCGGCATCCCTCCCCAAGCCCTGACCGCACCGCATGCACCACAGGACGCAGAGGATGCAGTCCTGCAGCCAAAACCAGCTGCAGATCCCTGCAGTCCCCCCACCAACGCACGCAGTGAACCACCCCCATATTGGCTCAGCTCTGAGCGCCCTCCTCTCCCCCCACAGAGCAGGGTGCTGTGGGTGCTGGTGTGGGGCCGTTACCTCGCACGTGGTAGACGGAGCCAAAGTGTGGGTGCGGATGGGAGAGCGCATCGCCGTGCCCTGCAAGGCAGAGCGGTGGGGTGAGCGCAATCTGTGGGGCTGCTGGAGCCGTGCTTGGAGCTTGTGCAACCCCACACCAACACGGCCCCGCTGCCTTCCCCTCCACAACACCTTCTCCAGGATCTGCTAAGGCTCTGCTGCTGCTGCACCCAAACTCTGGGGCTCCCCACTGTGCCGCGGATGCTGGGAGCAGCAGTGGAGCCAGCAGCCCTGTGAGCTGCTCCAAGCACCTGGGGAGCACGGTCCCTCTCAGACGGGCACAGACCCTTCCACTCTCCCCTCTCCCCTCCCTTTGCTTCCGGCAGCAACCTGCCTGCCTCACTGCAAAACAGGGAACCAGCCGGAGTTACAGCAGCCTGCCTCAATGCAGCCCTATTTTCACACTTCCCCCTTACCAAAGCACTTCGCCACCCTGCAGCTCTTCTCCATTAAGGGCTTCGAATTTAGGAAACCCCACAATGCATGCAGGAAACCCCTTTCTCCCCCCCCCAGCAATGAGGAGATGCCAGACCCAGCTCCCACCCATGGGTGTCCCCAAAGGGCACCGACTCACCCTGCACAGAGCTGCCGAGTGCGGCAGCCACGAGCCAGCCCAGCACACCCATCATCACAGCTCCTCACTGGGATGAGCTCGGCTTTAAGCCCAAACCTGGGCCCTCCCCAGGGGAGGGAAAGAACTGAAATCATGTGGTGCATGGGACCGGCTGGCAGCGGGGTGCTGTGTGTTGGGAGAGCTGCGGGGTGCCGGCTGGGAATGGGTGGCACGGCCAAAACAAACTGGGGGACCAGAGAGCACTGGGACCCTCCTATGGGGTGGCTTGCAGGGGTGGGGGCTGCAGGGCAGAGGGAAATGCTGGCATCCTGGACCCCACAGTTTGGGAATTGGGCTGGAGGAGGGGAAACTGAGGCATCATTCTGCAGGTGGGGTGGGAGATGCTCTTCCAGCAGCGCGCAGAAGCCCCTCATCTCCCTGTGCACCTACCTGCCCCCAAGGGCTCTGAGGTCCCCACGTGCTGCTGGGAACTCCCAGAGCTGCCCCGTCCCCCTGTGCTGGCTGCATTTATCCTGCAACAGAGCTCCTTCATGGGCACAGTGTTAAGGAGAGCACCTGGGGCTGCAGTGTGTGTCCAGGAGCAGCCTGGAAGCTCATGGTGCTACAGGGGACCATTGTGAGCAGCCCCCATCCTGTGGTGTCTCCTCCCCACTGGGGACTGAGCCCCTCAGGACAGAGTGGTGCGGCCACATCCCCGTCCTGGTGGTGGCCCGTGACCCAGTGTGAGAACAGGAAGAGCTTTGGGGCTGGACTTGGTGTCACACAGGAAAGCAGCCACCCTGCAAAGGCCACCGTGAGCTGCACTGGAGGGGTGGGGGTGGAAAGGAGGGAAACGAGGGGGAGGAAGGATCTGGAGGGACAGCAAAGGGCCTCCATCCTCCAAAGCAGCCCAACTGGGATGCAGCGGCTCTGGGCTGAAGCTCCATCCCGTCCCCATGCACCATCACCCCTTGGAAGCACGGCCCCACGGCAGGAAACTGCGGCGGGGGTAAAAATACCAGCAGCCCCTCGTCCTGTCCCTGGGGTCAGAGCTGCACTCCAACCACAGAGGCTGTTTATTTCTAGCTGGGGAGGTTTTGCTTTTGGCAAGCGGCCGTCCTCCAGGTCAGCTGTGCGCCCCACCGCCACCCCACTGCTCCAGGGCTCGGATCACCAAAACTCAGAGTTGCCTCTGTAAGGAGGATCCCAAACTCAGAACCCTCATGGGGAGCCTGGACTGGGTGAGGGGTGAGAGCAGGGTGAGGGGTCCGGGAGGGGTGCGGGGATCTGGATAGGATGTGGGGGTCTGGGCAGGGAGTGGGGCAGCGGGAAGGGAGCGGGGTCCCAGCAGGATGTGGAGGCCTCAGCCGAAGTTTGTTGGATGTTGAGTTCCTCCCACCGGCACCTTCGTCCCGCAGATAAGGATCCGGTGTCGGATGCACCACCCGCAGGGGACTTTTTACCCCAGCCCGTGGCCCCGGTGTCCCCATGCTGTCCCAGAGGGTCGCAGCCCCCCCGATCCTACGCACGCCTCCTTTGGGATGGGAGCGGGAGGGCGACCTTCCCACCCGAACCCCTATAAGCATTAAACAGACCCCGAGTAGCACGGGACAGCCCGGTGCCACCACCCCGCGTCCCCCCGGACCGGCGTCGCGCTGTTATAACGAAGCATCATCTCGGAGAAGGGGGGGGGGGCGAGGGGAGGGGAGGGGAGAGGAGGGGAGGGGAAGCTCAGCGCGGCGGATAGAGCCGCTCAGAGGCACCGGGGGAGCCGCACGCACCGCTCCGCCTCTCCCCGCACTGTGCCCCGCAGCGCTGTGCCCGGCCCCGGTGGAGGGAGGGGGGGGGGGTCGGGGTGCAGCTCCGGGGGGCTCCATGCGAAGAGGGCTGAAGGTAAGAAGGGAGCGCGGGGTGAGGGGGGGGGCAGGTGGGAGGGCACGGCCGCCTCTTGTGTTATGGGAATGGGGGGCGTCTGTATCCTCTGGTTGTGTGTTTTATAGGGGGAGGCTGTGAGCTGCCCCCCACCCAGCCGATGAGGGATGGGGGCTGTGTTGCCATTGGGGGTGTGTGTGTGTGTGTGTTCCGGGGGGGGGGGGTCAGTGCTCCCGCAGTCCTGCGGTGAGGATGGAGGTGTGTGTGTGTGTGGGGGGGGGGGGGGGGGGAGCAGGAGACCCCCGACTTCTGCTGCCTGCGGGGAGGGGCGGTCAGCCCCAGCTCACCCATCCGCAGTGATCGGCCGCGGGGACAACCGTGCACAGGAGGGGACATGGGGAGCCCCCCCCAGTTTGGAGGCACCCGCTCCCCCTACGAGATCCCGCAGTGCTGAACCCCCCCCTCCCCAATAGCCGGGCTGGGAGCAGGGGGTGCACGCAGCCCTCACACGTGGGGTGCCCCCCCCTCTCCTGCGCCCCCCATCCCGCGGTGTGTCCCGGGCAGGAACTGGCCGCTTCCTGCCCGCACAATTCCCTCCCCGCCCTGCTCCTCCCGGGACATTGTATTCGCAGCCCTGGCAGGGCCTTCCCCCCTCCTCTGCAGCCCCCTCGGATCCGGGAATTGCTCTTCTTCCAGCGGAAATCCTGCCCTCATTGCCAGCGGTGGGGCTGGGAGGTGGGGGCACAGCTGTGAGACGGGCATCACCTCTGGGGAGGGGGGCGAGGGGCACCCCCAGCTATGGGGCAGGGCAGGTGGGTCTGCTCAGGGCCAAAGGCTTTGGGGTGATTCGTCTCATTGCCTTCTGCCCCGGGGTATTTGTGGGGGGGCAATTCAATGCCCCACTGCTACTTGGGGAGAGCATTGGGTGAATGGGGGTCAGCAGCCTCCACAGCCCTCACGGGCAGGGGAAGGGACTTCTTGGGTGGAATGCATTGCCTCCATCCGTGTCCCCATTGTGCCCCACCAAATTCCCACTGGTCTGTCCCCATGTCCCCGTTGAGGCACCACCACGTCCCCGTTGCCACCACCCCACTGCGATGGCTGCTCTTGGGCGATGCTCTCGTGCTGTTGCATCCTGGCTGCATCCCACCCCACCATCTCTGCTGCTGTCCCCACATCCTCTCGTCCCCTCCCCTTCTTCACATCCACCTGCCCCTCTGTGCTGGTCCCACAGCTGGGATTGGGGCTGGGAGCTGTGAATCCTGAATCCGGCCCTGTGGGTGCTGTGTGCTGCAGGGTTGGTTCCTCTTCTCCAGGCTGGGCTGCATCACGGTGCCCAGCACCTCTGGGTTGTAGGGCCATGCAGGAGGACGTGAGAGTGTGGGGTATGGAGGTAGCATGCAGCTTGGGGAGCTGCCGCTCAGCCCTGCTGGGATCCCTGCTCTATTTCCCAACCCAAAGCCTGGGCCTGTGCCGGCCAGGAGGTTCCTTTAGAGGCTGCAGCTCCTTCCCCTTCCTCCCCTCCTCCTTCTCATTGCTGCACTCGCCAGCCTCTTCCTCCTGCCCCGGTGGAGGTGCTTGTGGGGCTGACGTGGTTCCTCCTGCTGCTGCCCACACGTTCCCAGGAGCTGAGGCCACCACGCTGTGCACCTTTGGCTCCATTCCTCCTCCCAGTGCAGCCTGTGATCATGGCTGAACCCTGCATGGTGTCCCCAAGGCCAATGGGGTGACATGCAGGGTGACCCCGCTGTGGGTCCCCCCTGTTCAGGATGTGCCACGATCCCACAGTTCTGTGATCAAACCGTGGGGCCGATGCTGGCCCTGCACCCCATGTGCGCCCCCGCTGCTGGCGGCCGTGTGGCTGAGCAGCTTTGGGACAGCAGCCATCCAACCCCAGAAGCTCCCCGTGCCATCAGGCCCTGGAAATCGGAGCAGATGGATGGGAAGTGGTGACGATGCTGACCTGTGGTGCTGGGGGTGATGGAGGGCACGGCGCTGGCAGCACGATGGCACTGGGGCAGGTGGGGCTGCCAGGAAGGGCTCGGTGGCCATCTGCTGCAGGGCCGGGTGCCAACACGTGGCTGTGGGGCACAGGGATGAGCGCATCCCCTCCCCAAGGATGGGAGCAGGGAGCTGTTTGGGGGGCTGAGCTTTGGGGTGGGTGCGATGCTGCGGGGCAGCCCTGCGAGTGCGGGGCTTTGGGGGGGTTGGTGCTTTCCTGCAAGTTTGTCTTTCGCCTCCGCTGGCCCTGGAATCTGTCAGTTCGATGCAGATGTGGAGTGAAATGGGAAGCTGCTGTGAAGGGGAGGGGGCTTCCCATGGTGGGGGTTTGTCAGTCGAAACGCTGACCCCGTGTCTGCAGGAGGAAGCCCCAAAGAGCAGCCAAGCACTTTGGGTTTGGCAACGCTGCCCCGTCAGCAGCAGCCCCCGTTGGTTTAGGAAGTGGATGAGGAGAGCCAGAGCTCTGCTTCTGCTTGGTGTTCTGAAACCCTTCTGCCAAGAGAGGGAAGGGAGAATCAGATACTGCGATGGGGGAACCCCGATCTCCACCACCACCGCTCCAGGCCCTCCCATCCTGCAGCCCCCATCCCACCATGGGGACCGCAGCCCCCATCCCACCATGGCACTGCCATGCTGCAGGCTGTGAGCCCCCAACCCCATGCAGCCAGAGGAGGTGATGCCAGTGCTGGGAACACAGCTGTCCCCACCAGGAGCCCTCCTCCTCCTAGCAGATGCTGCGTGGCTCCGGATGGAGAAGCACGGCCACAACCACAGGGAGCCCTTCCTCCCGCAGCCACCCGACCCGTGGCAGCTCTGGGGACAAAGCTGGGGGCTCTGTGTCACCCTGCCCTGCTCCCTCCGGCCCCTCTGCTCGGACAGAGCTGGTCGGTTCGCTGGGGACACGACGGGATGTGGTTTCAGCGCACGCAGAAGTGCTTCAGCTCCTGCAGGGCTGTTGCAGAGACCTTGCAGCCTTTGCAGGAGGATTGCATCCTGTGCAGGGCTCCTGGAGATGCAGCAGAGCCCTTGTGGGGGTATTGCAGCCCACGTGAGGTTTGTTAGCCTGTGTCGGGTTCTGTTAACCCACGCAGAGGTGTTTCAGGCCGTGGAGGGGTGTTGCAGCTCATGGAGGGGCATGGAAGTCAGTGCAGAGTGTTGCAGCCCACGCGGTGTTGTTGCAGCCCATGCAGTGGTGCTGCACAGATACTGCAGCCAGCGTGGGGGCATTTCAGCCCGTGCAGGGTTGGGTTAGGCTATGCAGGGGCACTGCAGCCCCATGTAGGGGTATTGCAGCCCTCACCACAGGGCTCTGCCCCCCACCTGACGCCTCTCCCAATGCCTGCAGGTGCCTCTCTTCCCCGAGCTGACATGGAGCAGCTGAAGTGACCCGAGGAGCTGTCACAGTGAGTGGAGACACCATGGGTGGCAGCACCTGTGGGTGCTGGGGGGGACACAAAGCCCCCCACCAGGGCTGGGCAGGGGCTGGGGGTCTTGGGGGGTGGCACAGCGCTGTGTCCGTCTGTCCCACAGGCCGTGCCAGGATGGGCTGTGTGCACTGCAAGGAGAAGATGTCCGGCAAGGGGCAGGGGGGGAGCAGCACGGTGACCCCCGCTCACCCGCCCTCCCAGTACGACCCCGACCCCACGCAGCTCAGCGGTGCCTTCACCCACATCCCTGACTTCAACAACTTCCACGCTGCAGCCGTGCCCTCCCCTGCACCCTTCTCAGGGCCGAGCTTCTACCCCTGCAACACGCTGCAGGCACACAGCAGCATCACTGGTCAGTGGGGCGCGTGTTGGCGATGGGGGTGGGCTGCACCCATGGGTGCCGGGTGGGGTGGGCTCAGCCGTGTCCCCACTACTCCCCCATTGTGTCCCATAGGTGGGGGTGTGACGCTCTTCATTGCCCTGTATGACTACGAGGCCAGGACGGAGGATGACCTGAGCTTCCAGAAAGGGGAGAAATTCCACATCATCAACAACACGTGAGCTCCCGACGCGTGTCACGAGCTGGCCGGTCTCAGCAGACCAGGGTTGAGGGGGGGGTTGTGGTGCTGTGTGTGGGGAAGGGATGCGCAGGGCAGGCGGGTCCGTCTGTCCATCCCTCCTCCTCACTGTCCGTCCCTCTGTCCCAGCGAGGGTGACTGGTGGGAGGCACGGTCGCTGAGCTCAGGTGCCACGGGTTACATCCCCAGCAACTACGTGGCCCCCGTGGACTCCATCCAGGCAGAGGAGTGAGTATTTGGGGCGGGGGGGTGGGCACCCCTGGCAGTGCTGCAGTGATGGCAACGTGGGGCTGCGGTGCTGGTAAGGGGACCCGAAGCACCCTTGGGTGACAGCAGCCCCTGGCAGGTGGTACTTTGGAAAGATCGGGCGCAAGGATGCAGAGCGGCAGCTCCTGTGCCATGGCAACTGCAGGGGCACCTTCCTCATCCGTGAGAGCGAGACAACAAAAGGTATGGGGACAGCAATGGGGCCGGGCCTGCGTCCCCCCTGTCCCCACTCCTGACTTCTGCCCTATGTAGGCGCCTACTCCCTCTCCATCCGGGACTGGGATGAGGCCAAGGGCGACCACGTGAAGCACTATAAGATCCGTAAGCTGGACAGCGGGGGTTACTACATCACCACCCGGGCACAGTTTGACACCATCCAGCAGCTGGTGCAGCACTACATAGGTATATGTAGGTGGGGAGGGGTGGGGGGGGAAGAAGGGGTGATGGGACCCCCAGCTGGTTGGCTAACTGGGTGTAACTGGAGAAGGAGGGGGACCCCCAGGTGTGCGCAGTCCTCTGTTGGGAAGGAGCACCCAACCTCTCCGGAGCAGGTAAATGGCCCCCAGGTCTGGGTGGGTGTCGGTGGGGTTGGTAGGGATGCAGGGTTGGCCCTATGGGGGGACCATCCCGCACACGTCACGGGGGTGAGTGCAGCTCTACGGGGGTGGGGGGCGATGGCACGGATCCCCCCCCCTCCTTGCTGATGCCTGCCCCCTCGGTGCACAGAGCGGGCGGCCGGGCTGTGCTGCCGCCTGGCCGTGCCGTGCCCCAAAGGGACCCCAAAGCTGGCCGACCTGTCGGTCAAAACCAAAGACGTGTGGGAGATCCCCCGCGAGTCCCTGCAGCTGCTGCAGAAGCTGGGCAACGGGCAGTTCGGGGAAGTGTGGATGGGTAGGGCCCGCGTTCCCCCCTCGCTGTGCATGCTGCCTTCATCCCATGCCATCCCCTGCCTCCCTTCCCTCCCCCGCCCCCCCTCCCTGCGCCCCTGCAGAGTGCAACGATGGGTTGTGCCATCAGCTAACCCGAGCCTGCCCCGCTATGAAGCCTCAGACCCTGGGATTAGCTAAGGACGCCTGGGAGATAGAGCGGGAGTCCATCAGCCTGGACAAGAAGCTCGGCATGGGATGTTTTGGAGACGTGTGGATGGGTAAGGGGGGGCTGCGGGCAGGCAGAGCCCGGTGCCACGGCAGGTGCCCACCATAGGGGAGACCCCGGCATCACTGCGGTGTGGATGGATGGGGAATGGGGTAAGGCTGCTGTTAGCTGAGCCCGAGGGTGCCTTGTGTGGAAGTGAGGAAGACTCCTTGCCCTGGGTTGGGTATGATGATATCACGGACCTTTCTTGCCCTGCCCTGATGCCCTCAAGTCGTCCCTCCATCCATCCATCCATGCGCCCATGCACCCATCCATCCCTCCATCCATCCATCCATGCACCCATGCACCCATCCATCCCTCCATCCATCCATCCATGCACCCATGCACTGCTGCGCCCTTGCACCCCTCCCTCCTGGCCCCATCAGGGCCGGCTGTCCCCAAGGCTCCAGGTGACCCCGTGTCCCCAACTCAGGGACGTGGAACGGCACCACCAAGGTGGCAGTGAAGACACTGAAGCCAGGCACCATGTCCCCCGAGGCCTTCCTGGAGGAAGCTCAGATCATGAAGAGGCTGCGGCACGACAAGCTGGTGCAGCTCTACGCCGTGGTGTCAGAGGAACCCATCTACATCGTCACTGAGTTCATGAGCCAAGGTGAGGGACGACAGCACCCGCAGAGCTGCTCTCCCATGGGCATCACCCAGCACGGCTGAGGTGCGCAGGGACCTGGTCCAAGGGCTGCGTCCCTATGGGGGTGGGCATCCCCGGGGGGGGCACAGCACTCCCAGCGCCACCCTCTGCCCACAGGCAGCTTGCTGGACTTCCTAAAGGACGGGGACGGTCGCTACTTGAAGCTGCCCCAGCTGGTGGACATGGCTGCACAGGTATTGGTTTGGGGTGAGCCATAGGGGCTGCACCCAGTGCAGGGGGGGGGTCCTCACGGCTTCCCCACCCGCAGATCGCCGCGGGCATGGCTTACATCGAGCGGATGAACTACATCCACCGGGACCTGCGTGCTGCCAACATCCTGGTGGGCGACAACCTGGTGTGCAAGATTGCCGACTTCGGCCTCGCCCGCCTCATCGAGGACAACGAGTACACGGCACGGCAAGGTGAGCCCACGGCTGGGCTGCTGCAGTGGGGGCGCTGTCCTGCCCCCAATGTGCTGCATCCTGGTCACAGCCGGTGCTGGGAGCCTTGGGTGATGGGACCCATGGATGATGGGTAGTCCAAGTGATGGGTACCCGAAGCTATGGGTACCCAAGTGATGGGTAGTCCGGTTTATAGGTACACCAAGCAACTGGGATCCTGGTTTACAGATACCCTGGGTTGTGGATATCCCAAGCATTGGGTTGTCCAAGTGTTGGGTTGTCCAAATGTTGGGGTGTCCAGATGTTGGGTTGTCCGAGTGTTGGGTTGTCCAAGTGTTGGGTTGTCCGAGTGTTGGGTTGTCCGAGTGTTGGGTTGTCCGAGTGTTGGGTTGTCCAAGAGTTGGGTTGTCCAAGAGTTGGGTTGTCCAAGAGTTGGGTTGTCCGAGTGTTGGGTTGTCCAAGTGTTGGGTTGTCCGAGTGTTGGGTTGTCCAAGAGTTGGGTTGTCCAAGAGTTGGGTTGTCCGAGTGTTGGGTTGTCCAAGTGTTGGGTTGTCCGAGTGTTGGGTTGTCCAAGAGTTGGGTTGTCCAAGTGTTGGGTTGTCCGAGTGTTGGGTTGTCCAAGTGTTGGGCTGTCCGAGTGTTGGGTTGTCCAAGTGTTGGGTTGTCCGAGTGTTGGGTTGTCCAAGAGTTGGGTTGTCCAAGCGTTGGGTTGTCCAAGAGTTGGGTTGTCTGAGTGTTGGGTTGTCCGAGTGTTGGGTTGTCCAAGAGTTGGGTTGTCCAAATGTTGGGTTGTCCAAATGTTGGGTTGTCCAAGCGTTGGGTTGTCCAAATGTTGGGTTGTCCAAGAGTTGGGTTGTCCGAGTGTTGGGTTGTCCAAGCATTGGGTTGTCCAAGTGTTGGGTTGTCCAAGAGTTGGGTTGTCCGAGTGTTGGGTTGTCCAAGTGTTGGGTTGTCCAAGTGTTGGGTTGTCCGAGTGTTGGGTTGTCCAAGTGTTGGGTACCCTGGACTATAGGCACCCCAATGTATGGGTAACCTAAGTTAGGAGTATCTGAGTCTGTGGGTACCTCAAGTGATTGGTATCCTGGGTTACAGGTTATGGATATCCCAAGTAATGGGTTGTCCAAGTGTTGGGTTGCCCAAGTTTTGGGTACTCTGGGTTATAGGTACCCCAGTTTGTGGGTACGCCAAGTGATGGCTATCTTAAGTGATGGGTACCCCAGGTTATGGGTACCACTGGTTATGGGAACTACAGCTGGTGGGGACCCCAAGTGAGGAGTACCAAGGTGATGGGTATCCCTCAAGTGACTGGCACCCTGCGTTACTGGTGCCCTGGGTTATGGATGTCCCAAGTGATGGGTTGTCCAAGTGCTGGCTCCCCTGGGTTATGGGGGACCTTAAATTATGGGTACCCCGAGTGGTTGGTACCCTGGGTTATGGGTACCACAGGTCATGGGGACCCCAAGTGATGGGTTGCCCAAGTGATGGATATCCCAGGTTATGGGGACCCTATATGAAGGGTGTACCCTGGCTGATGGGAACCATGGATGGTGGGTACCCCAGGTTATGGGCACCCTGGATTGTGTGCACTCTGGCTGATGGATACCCTGAGTGAAGGGTTACCTGGGTGCAGGGTATCAAGATCCTCTTAATGCACAGCTCCCCATATGTTGGACATCCCAGTGCTGGTGCTGCAGGTGTGGGGTACCCTGGGGGGGGGGGGGCAGGTGCCTCGTGGTGCCCAGCCAGGACTCACCTGCTTCCCATCACCCCTGCAGGTGCCAAATTCCCCATTAAGTGGACAGCCCCAGAGGCGGCCCTCTTTGGGAAGTTCACCATCAAGTCAGACGTCTGGTCCTTCGGCATCCTGCTGACGGAGCTGGTGACCAAAGGCCGGGTGCCCTACCCAGGTACGGCCCCATCCACACACCCCCCACGTGCCACAGCTTCCCCACTGCCGCTCCCCCATGGCAATGGGGTGTCCCGTGTCTCACAGGGATGAACAACAGGGAGGTGCTGGAGCAGGTGGAGCGGGGGTACCGCATGCAGTGCCCGGGTGGCTGCCCCCCATCCCTGCACGACGTGATGATGCAGTGCTGGAAGAGGGAGCCCGAGGAGCGTCCCACCTTTGAGTACCTTCAGTCCTTCCTCGAGGATTACTTCACAGCCACTGAGCCCCAGTACCAACCCGGGGACAACCAGTGACCCCACGTTAGGAGGGCTGGGGGGGCCGATCCTCCCCTTTCTGCAGGGGGTTTTGTTGCTCTCATCGCCTTCATCCCCTGTGAGTGCCTTTGAGGCTGTGCAGAGGGTGCCCTTGGGGGGCTTTGCACAAGGAGTTTGGACTCAGGGGGCTGCGCCGTGCCCAGCTGTGCCCCCCTCCCCCAGCACCTCTCTCATTGCCTTCACAGCCAGCTTTGAACCTGAGAAGTGCTTTGGATGGAGGAGGAATGTTCCCCCCCCCCCCCCATCCAGCACACAGGTGTCCTGAGGGTGCCCCCTCCCCATCTCACCACCCAGCTCAGCTCTGTGGGGAAGGTCATCTCACCACCCCCTCCTAATACTGTCTTTAATTTATAACCCCCCCCCCCAGCAGCCATCTCCCCCTCAGAGACCCCTATATTGGGAGGAGGGAGAGAGAGAGAGGGGCTGCTCCTTGCCTCACCCGCTGCTTTCTTCTCTTCTCCTCAAAGCAGAACCAAAATCCTGAAAGCCATAAACTGCTGCTGCACTGAAGGAGGGACAGAAGGGGGGCTGGGGGGACCCAGGGCAGGTCTGTCTCAGGGGCTGCTTCTTGGGGCCCCATTGCCTTATTTGGGAACAGGGAGGAGGGGAGCGTGGGGCAGGTTCACCCCATAGTGCCTACAGGGGCTCATCTCAAACCCCCAAATCCCTGCAGCGAGCATTAATTGGGGAGGGGGGGGGAGCAGTGGGGGAACACGGGGCACAAAGTGAATGTGGTGGCACTGGGGGGTTCGGGGGGCCCTCCTCATGGCCAGGAGCCCCCTACAATGGGGGCAGAGCTGTGCACTCAGGCTGTGGCCCCACCTCCCCCCCCTCAGGGATGCTGGGGGAAGGGGATGGGAAGGTTTTGTTGTTAATTTTCTTTTTTAAATTCAATCTGTAAATAGAGAGAAATAAAAACCTTTCTAACAAGCGTGGGGGGGGGGGCTGGGTCCTTCTGGCCCTACCTGGGGGGGACGCCTGTGTGAGGGCAGAGGGGGGGGGGGGACCCGCGTGTGAGTCTGGGGAGGAAGGGGTTAATTTCCCCTGCAGCTCAGCCCCCCCACAGGGCCCAGCTGTGGCCGCTAATGAATTCCCCAGCACTGATGGAAGGGGCCTGGGCTCGGCCCCACATGGGGGGCTCAGGGCTGGGGGTTGGGGGCCGTGCTGCCACCTCCGTGCGCCTCTCGTCTCCCGGGTCACCACACGACACCCACAGCCATGTCTGCACCCTGCACTGCAGTGCCTCCACCCCCCAGCTGCCTGCTTTGCCCCCAGCTCTCACTGCTTGCACTGTGCACATGTGATGCCATGCACGCGTGCTGCCTGGCCCCGGGCTGGCTGTGCAGAGCACAGTCGTATGCACGTGTGCGTGCAAGGTGCTGCCTTACCTCCGTGCACACGCCTGCATGTGTCTGCATGTTTGCACGCCCTGCTACTCGCTGTGTGCATGCACACACACCCAGCATCCCAAACCTGCTTGCTGGGAGCAAACGGCGCACCCAAAGGATGCGTCCCTCATCCCCATAGCGACAGCTGGGTTGTCCTTTCCTAATCCTGTTGCAGGCCCTGCTTGCAAGGGGGCCTGGAGCACCCCTAAATGAAGCGAGGTGCCCGCAGCACCCTGGCAGGGCTGGGCAGAGCCCGTCTGCAGTTCAGCCCTAACAGAAGCAGCCTCACTTGGCAGTGAAGGGGTTAAAGGGCGCAGTGTGGCCCAGCGTGGCTGCAGGCTGTGGGGAGGGCATCGATTTGATGTTAATGCCATGCTCCATCGAGCGGTGAGCAGTGAGTGGAGGGACAGCCACCAGCCCCGGGGTGGGGAGGGCAGAGCACAGCATCCAGATGGGGGCTATGAGGTGACCCCTTCCCGCCGCCCAGACCCCTGTGGCATCTTCTGGAGGGGAAGGAAAAGAGCTCGGCGTCACCTCCTGTCCCCGCGTCCCATAGAAGCGTGGCACCGTGTCTCCCCAGTGTTCCTGAGGGTCGCCATCTCCCCTGGACCTCCTGGATGTGCCGCCCTGCTCTGGGCTGAGAGGGGGGGTGTTGGGTTGGACCAAGGCTGCCCACGCCGTGCCAAGCGATGGGCGCAGGTGTGAGATGGCTGCAGATGGCCAACACTGCAGCCCTGGCACGACGGAGCTGCCACCAACCCCCACCATGGGGACCCTCACCCAAAGCTGCCGCCGCCGAGAGCAGCTGGGAAGGATCCTTCCCCACCCAGAGCAGAGCTGGGGATGGGGGTGGCTTCGTCCCCTTAAGAGCTGAGCTCCCCAGGGACGGCAGCACACAGTGCTCCCAGGTCATGGAGCAGATCCGCGTCCCTGCGGAGGCGATGACCAGACAACAGTGGAGAGTGGCCAAGAACGCAAAGCGAGGCTTGGCCGGGTGCAGCAGCGCTGCTCCAGCACTATGGGAGCCGTGCCCACGGGGGAAACCGAGGCACGGAGGGACCCATCTGCAGTGGCCCCACGGCTCAGCAGCAGGCGCTGGGAGGGGACGTGTTTTTCCATGGATGGAGTGGAGGAACAGCCACGCACCGGCCTGTGACCGCAGCTGGGGAGCACGCCAGGCTGTGCGCAGCTGCTCGCCTCCTGCCTGCGTTAATGACGTGGCCTCCCTGTCCCCACCTCTCCCCACAGCTTCGGCTCTCCAGCCTCACGGCCCCGGTCGATGGGGAGGGATTGGGGGCGTGAGGTGGGATGTGGGGAGCGAAGCAAAGCACGGGGATGTTTGGGGCTGTGGGGTGTCGGGGGGGGAGCGGCGCTCAGCCGGGTGACGCTCAGCAGTGTTGGCAGCTGAGCCAAACCCGGGGTGGTTTCGCTGCCTGGGGAACGCCCTGCTCTGCCATTTCGGGGGTGGTTGAGTCTCTTCCGCTGCGGTGATGGGGGCAAAATCAGGATGGCCTCACAGCCGGAAGCCCCCAGCCTCAACTGGAGCTGCGGAACCCGCAGTGCTCTCCAGAGGCAGCTCCCACATCTCTGCAAAGCCCCTCTCGCCGTCCCCTCTTGCGCTCACCTCGCTGTCCCCAAGCCTCCCCCGATCCCCCAGGGTCCCTCCTCGGCGACCTGGCTCTGGCTTCGGGGGTCCCAAGCGCTGCCACCAGCCACAAACTGCGGGAGGACAAACACTGCACGGGGACAAGGGGTCACCCGCCGCACCGATGTTCTATAGGGCTGGGGAGGGGGCTCGGAAACCGGGGCAGCCGCCCACCGCCAAGACACGAGGACGCCCCCACGGCGCGGGGACGCGGGGACAGCGGTGGCCCGGCGCGGCGCAGCAGCCGCTAGATGGTAGCGTAAGCCCAAGGCTCCGCTGCTGACACAGCACTGTCTGCGGGAGGGACAACGCGTCCGGGTGACCCGGGTGGCCCTGGGGAGCCGCTTCCCTCCCCCACTCCGCAGCCAGGAGGAGCCACGCGCGACGCTGCGACGCGAGCGGTGTGGGCGCCGCTCTCCTTCCCGACGACCCCCAGCACGGCCCACATCCGCGGCTCTGGACCCCGCTCCATCCCCACCCCACAGCCCAGCATCCTCCCTCCTCCCAGCCCAACCCCAACCACAGACCCCCGGGTGACCCACGTGTCCCGGATGGACGTGGGAGTGCTGCCCCCCCCCCCTCCCCCCGCGGATCCGAGCAGAGCCCACCCGTGGGGACCCCCCTCCTTCCTCCCCTCCACTCCCAGCCCAATGAGGGCTCCGTGCCAGACTGATATCTATATATATTTTATGATAACTATAGAGATGCACTTCAAACCTGACAAAGGACTTTGACAGTTTTAAGCATCTCTTTGATTAATACATGACCTTTTAATGCTTCGGATTAAATTAATAAATCTTTTACATTCCAACCCATCCTTGCTTGCAACGTTTTCCATGCGACCTTCTGTGCAAAGCAGCCGACCCGACCCTCCGTCCCAATGCACGTGTAGGGCAGGAGCAGCAGCACATGAGGCAGGTACAGCAGCATATATAGGGGCAGGTACAGCACTATCTATGGGGCAGGTACAGCACTATCTATGGGGCAGGTACAGCAATGCACACAGGGGCAGGTGCAGCGATAGACGGCCTTGCAATGTTCACACGGTGCAAAACACGGCGAGGTGAGGACGGAGGGATCCTCCTCGTGTCGGAATCATCCCTAAAAATAGCAAGAAAATTCAAAGCTGACATTCAGGGCGAGGGGATGAGGAAGCCTGCAAAGTTGCTCACTCAGCCACCAGCGATTGCAGCGATCCTGTCTGCGTGTGCAGATTCCTCTGCTGACCGGGCTGGAGCGCAGGGCTGCTCCTCTCCGCGTGGTTTCCAGGAGGGGGGTCCCTGTCCTCTCTCTGTCCCCCATCCCTGTGACTCCCATCCCGTTGGGGTGCGGGGATGGAGCTGAGGGATTTGGGGATGTGATAATTCCCTGCTGGAGGGTTTGCTGACCCCCTTCCCCTGCCCGGTTTGGGGTCACTGCACGGCAAACCCCGACCCTGAAGGCTGCTGTGCAGTTGGGTGCTGTGTCTCTCCCTGCACCCATGTGTTGTTCCGGCAGTGACTCACGTGTTATTAGCAGCCAGGCAATATTCCCAATTCCCTGGAGTTAACCCTTTGCTTGCCACTCACACAAACGGTGTCACAACAAACAGCAGCGGCGTTATCTGCTTTAATGAGATCGGATCTACGGGGCTCTGGGAACAGCGCTGGAGGGGAAGCAATGGGGGGATATTTGGGGGATGGAAATCAGGGGGGTGGGGGGCCCACAGCCCACTGCTGTGCCACCCTGGGGGCTTTGGGCAATGCTCAGCCCACCAGTGCCAAGGATGAGGGGATCCTCGTGCGTCCCATGCATGGAAGATTAGGAGGAATTTCTTCCCAGAGTGGTGGTGTGTTGGTAGAGCGGAGCTGGGACAGCTGCCCCGGGGGCTGAGGGGGGTCACTGCCCCTGGGGTGTTCCAGAACCGCGGATGTGGCACTTAGGACAGCGGGCAGCACTGCTGGGGATGGGTTTGGGTTGGACCTGGCGGTCTTGGAGATCTTTTCCAACCTCAACGGTTCTGCGCTTCCAGGAGTTAGGAAACAGCGGGGAAGTTTCCCGCACCGCCAGACCCTTGGGACAGCATCTAAGTTAAAATAATAATAATAATGGTAATAATGATGATGATGATGATGATGAGGTGATTTAAAAATTAGGGGGAAAAAAAAAAAAGAAAAGGAAAAGGGTGCGCGCATGGGGCAGATGTGCGCTCCGCGTTGTGCGGGTGCAACCCAGGAGAGGGCAGCAATGCCCCGCACATCCCGCTGGGGAGGGGGGGGGAGGGGGGGAATCCCGGGGGTGCAGAGCACCCGAAGGGGGGGGAATCACCCACCCACCCACCACCCCACCGCTTAGAACCCCCCTCCCAAAATCGAGCGCAAAAGCCGCGCACCCATCTGCGCCCTTCCCCGCCTCCTCTGCGCGCTTCGCAGCAACGGGGAGGAGAAAAGCGAGGCGGGGGGAGGAAAGGAAGGAGGGAAGGAGCTGAAGGGGGGGGGGAGAGGAAGGACTACAAGGCCCGGCATGCCCCGGCGGTGCTGCGCGGCTCCCCGGGGTGCCGGATGCTGGCCGTGCCGCTGACAGCGGAGCGGAGCGCGGTCCCCGCCGCGCACGGAGAGGGCAGGGCGCGCCGAGCCGCCGGCTGCGCTCCCCCCGCTCCCAGCCCCCACAAAGCCGGGAGCGGCAGAAGGCAAGAGCGAGGGAGGAGGAGGAGGAGGTGGAGGAGGAGGAGGAGGAGGAGGAGGAAGGGGGGAGGCAGCGGCAAGCAGGGCTCTGCTGCGCTGTGTCTTTCTTTGCTTTCCGCAGGCGGCTGAGCGGCGGAGGCGCAGAGGGGAGGTCGGTTCCCCTCCGCCTCGCGCTCCGCTGCCTTTTGTGTGTGTGCGAGGCGAAGGGGGGGGGGGGGGGGCGGGGGGGTTTGGGGGGAGAGAGGAGAAAAGGAGGCAAAAAAAAAAAAAAAGCGGAAAAAAAAAAAAAAAAGCGAAAAAGCCGAGCGGCAGCGGGGAGAGAAAAGCCAGGAAAAATCACATAGAGAGGGGTGGAGGGGGGGGAGAGGAGAGGGAAGGAGGAAAGCGGAGAGGAGAGAGCAGGCAGGGGACGGAGGAGGGGGCGGGCTGGCAGGAGAGGAGTTGCCTTGGGGAGAATGTGAGCAGGAGGCGCTGGAAATGCTCTCGTTGAAGGTGGCGAGCGGTGCCGAGAGCTCCGGGAGTCCCGCGGGCGGTCAGGACGCAGCCCCGGCGGACGGCGCGGGGCTCGGGGCGTTGCAGCCGACGGGTGAGTGCCCCTTTGTGCGGGGCTGGGGCGGGGGTCGGGGCGGGAGGGGGCGGGAGGGAGGGGGTGTGGGTGTGTGCGTGTGTCTGTGCGCGGGGGGGGGACGACACCCCGCTTTGGGTCGAGGGGAGGGGGGCGGGAGGGGGGCACCCCCTCTCCCCCCCAAGCGTCGTCCCCTCCGTCGAAGTTGCGCGGCGAGTTGGTGCCACAGCGCGGAGTTTAATGGCACTTGGGGAGGGGAGGGGGGGCCCCGCGAGCCCCCCGCCGTGCGCCGTGCCATTGCCATGAGTTCAGCCTTCCCCCCCCCCCCCCCCCCTCCGCCACCTCCCCCCCCGGGCTGCGAGCGCTGAGTGACAGCTGTCAGAGCCGGCTCCGTCCGCTAGAAGGCGGAACGGAACATGTCAACAAAATTTGGGGTTATCCTCACAGCTCGGGGGGGCGTGCGGAGCTCCCCCCCCTCCCGACCGCCCCGACCCCCGCGGCTGAACCGCCCCCGGTTGCAGCAGCACGGGGAGCTGCGGGATGGCACCGGGGCCGGGGGGGGGGGGGGGGGAGGGCGACGACAGCGGGGACGAGGGGAGGGGGTCCCCATCCCCGCTGCCAACTCGCGTGGTGCGCGATGCCTTCGCTTTGCACTTGTGCCGCCCCAAAATGTTGTCGGGCATCGGATGCTTGGAACCTCCCTGCTGCCTTCGAGCTCTGAGCCCCTCGGCGTGTTGCGTCGGGGACGGCGGGATCTTGGGGGGACCCAGTGTTGCGGCCACCCCACCGGGTCACCGCGCTGCCGACCCCCCCAAAGCCCCCCCGCGACGGAGGTGGGGGGGGGGGGCAGGTGGAGGCACCCCCGGGTCCCCGCTTGTTTACTCGCCGTGGGAGGAACTGGCCCCGGCCGCGACCAGGTGGCCTTGTGCATAAAGCCACTTGGCCGGTTGCTGTGAGAACAGCAACCAAAAGCCACAGGCTGAGCTCATTGTGTGCTGGTGCGAGCCCCGGCGCGCTGTGGAGTCACTCCAGATTTATCCTGGCGTGACAGAGAGCAGAAGCGAGCCCCGAGGGCGCGGGCATGCATCCTGCCCAGCTGGGGGGGGGGGGGGGTTACGGGGTGCGTGGCCAAAGCGGGGCCCCGCGGCCCTTCGTCCCCCCACCCCCCCACCCCCCAGGTGTCCCCTTACACTGCCGCTCTCAGGAATTTGCAGGGGAGGGTGGTGGTGCTGGTGCTGGTGCTGGTGGTGGCGGTGGTGGGGAGGGGAGGGGAGGAAGGGGAGGTGGGAAGGGGGGGGGGGGGGGGGGGCTGGAGAAGGGATGGCGCGACGCCAAATTCCGCTCTGCCATGTCTCTGTAACCTGAATAGGGCCAACTCCATCCCCGGTGTGAGTCCCCCCGTGGCTCCGCCGCCGCGCTCCGATGCAGTTGGGTTGGAGGTGGCATGCCGTCACCCCCCCGGCTCTGCCCGCTGTCACCCCCCCCCCCTCCTCCCCTTTCCCCCAGCTCTTCGTCCCGAAGCCGTGCCGGGGGGAGAGCTGTGGGCTGGCACGGCGTTGGGGACGGGGGAGCCAAGGACATGCTGGGAGTGGGCGGCCGGAGGAGGAGAAGAGATGGAAACCCATGGAAGGTTATAGGGAGCCTGGGGGGGCCGCGCTGCCCTGCCCTCCTTAGAGCAGGCTGCAGGGACCCGGGGCGGGCTATTTCTGCTGAGATCCCGAGGAAAGCTCTGGGAGAATTGTGGGCTTCTATAAATAGTGTGTGTCAGCCGAGTGGAAACAGGGCCTTGAAATGCTCCTGCTATTCTCCCGAGTGCTTGGAACCAGCTCTTGGTAAACAGGGCAGCGCTGGGGAGGGCTGTTTCCTACTTCCGGGCTCGCAACGGGAGCGTTTTGGGGGGAGCAGGAGGAACGGGGGGGGGGGTTTTGGCACGGCAATGGAGCTTGGCTCCCCATGGGGCCGGCCGGCTGCTGCAGGGCCGTGGTGGGGCTGTCTGGATGTGAGGAGGCCCCTGGTTGCACTGAGACCCCCCCGTCCCCTCCCCAGCGTCGGGGCTGCAGTGTGTTGCACAGTGCTGGGGGCTGCAGGTGCCATCGGGGTGGGCTCGGCTCTTTGGGGGATGCTCTGCAGAACACTCCTGAAAGGTCAGGGTGGCGCTGCGGGCTCTGTCCCTTGGGGTGCAGCCCCCGTGTGAGAACAGGGTGCTGTGCAGCGTGGTGTGCTCCGCGTTTGGCCCTTCCTTGTCGAGGTTGCTGTTGGTGCTGCTGCACCTGGGGTCAGTGGGACGCTGCCCTGCACCGTGCCTGGTGCAGCACGTGGGTTGCAGGGCAGGCATTGCACCCCTGTTGCACTCCCCTACTGGGGACCCCATCCCTCGGGGGTCTTTGCATGCAGAATGGACCTGGGGACATTAGCCCAGCTGCAGGGCTGCATCCCAAATGTTCCCCCATAGCGGTTATAGCCCTTCTGTGCATGGCAACTTACTTGTGTGCAGGGCTCTGCTCCTGCTGCTCATCCCGAGGCATTGCACGAGGACCCCGCTGTGCTCGTGCATCACACCTGGTGCGCAGCCACGCACGCCAGCATTGCCCTCACTCTGCAAAAGGTTCACCCTTTGAAAAACACCAGAGCAGGGAAACAACCGGGATGCTGCTGGGTGCCGGCCGTGAGTTTCTGATGCCATGCGCAGCGGTGCTGGGGGGCAGCTCAGCATCACAGAGCGGTGCAGCTGGACCTCACCGCCTGTTTTGGGGCTGCATGGCCGGGACGAGGGCTGGAGGTGCCGATGAGCAAAGCAAGCAGCGCCGCGTGGGTGGGAAGGGGCGAGCTGAGCTGAGTCCGTTTTGCTCTCTGCTTTGCTTTTTTTTCTTTTCTTTTCTTTTTTTTTTTTTTCCCTTTTTTATTTTTTTTTTTTTATTTCCCTCTCTGTGGGTTGAGCGTTGGGGCGACAGACAGGGAAAGTCTGAGCAATGGTCTCTGCGCTGGTGCTGTCTTCAATCACCGCGTCCCAGAATCCCTCGCTCTGGGCCTTCTAGGCACAAGGGCTTACAGCGAAAATCGGCAGCTGCAGCTGCGAGTGAAAGCACAAGAGCCCGGCTGGGTCTTTGGCATCGGCAGGAGAGCAAAAAGCTGGGGGAGGCGGGGAAGGAGCGGGGGGAGAGCAATGTGCCCTGTGTTTTTTTTCCAGCTCTGCCACCGAGGGGTTGTGTTTCAGAGCGACGGTTCCTGGGCACGGGAGGGGGGTGCGCGGCGATGCCTCCGGGGAGCTCATTAAATCCGCTGCCCCCCCCCCCCCCCCCCCCTTGCGCTGTGCCTCACCGGCCGAGGATGTGGCAGGGAGAGACGTGCCGGGCGGAACAGCACCGTGAACCCGCTGCCCGGTGGGGACAGTTACTGGCCCGGGCAGGAACGCTGCCCTGGGGGCTCACCTGTTGGAGCACGTAGGGCGGGTGTGTGCCAGCAGGGCCGTGACAAAGGCAGGCTGTGTGCCGAGGATTCCCTTTGCAGTGGGGTGAAGCCTACAGGGACACCGGAGTGACTTGAGGGTTTGAGGGGAGCCGTGGGGCAGCAGGAGGGGTCGGCGTACGGGGCTGGAGTGTAGATCACAGGGAGCGAGGTGTATGGCAGCGGGGACACAGCGCTGTGGTGGAGAGCATGGAGACCCCCGCTCCCACCCAAAGCCACCCCGCGCAGGCGTGAGGGCTGCGGCAGCCTCGCGAGGCAGGAAGCCGAAATGTGGTATTGATCCTCGCGGAGGGAGAGCTGAGTGGTTCTGGCATCCGCCAGCCCCAACCTCTGCCCTTCCCGCGGCTCAACGAGCTCCAGGCCAGCAGCAGCATCCCTTCCCTGCGCCGCCACCCCCGGGGCCCCGAGCCCTGCGCACGCTCCTCGCCTCCTGCTGACTTCAGCGCATCGGCTTGGGCTCGGCGCCTGTAAATTCCTCGCAAAACCTGGGCCTAAAATATCTGGAGGAGGAGGACGGAGCGCCTTGGGCGAGGGAGATGAGATCTTCAGCTGCGGGAGAGAGGGAGGCAGCTCCGGGCTCCTCCAGCTGCCGGCCCCCGGGAATTCGCCGGGAATAAATCTCACCCGGCCAACTCGGTGGTTGGAGTTGGGATGAGGAGCCGGGGGCACCCGGGGTGGTGGCATGGGAGCGAGCTGAGGAAGGACAATGATGAAATAATAAATGCCGAGAGGGAGGTGCCAGGCGGGAGCCGTGTGAGAACCAGTTTGCGAGGTCCAGATTGGCAGCAGATCCTGAACCAGGAGGAGCCGAGCATCCATACGGCCCCTGCCGAGATCAGACGAGACGACAGCGGCTTGGTTTGGGGGAAGAAATTGGAGGCGGGGGAAGCTTTTTTGCTGAAATGAAATTTGAACCCCGAAGTGGGAGGGAAGTGGAGGTGGGGGGCACGGCTCTCTCCACATGGTTATTACTGCTGTTTTCCACCCAGCTGAAAGGAGAATGTAGCTTAATATGGACCCGTGGGGAGGAGAAGCGATCAGGAGCTGGGATTTGTCAGGAGGGAGCTGGGAAGCAGTGAGCGGAGTGTAGAGGTGAGAGCGGCCAGCGGCGTGCCCTGAGGTGATGGCTGCTGCCTGGCTGTGGGTGCGGGGCTGACACAGGGCACCATTGTTGTCATGGGCCAACTGTGCCCCTCCCAGAGCTGTTGCCCTCAGCACAGAGCTTGGGGAGTTGGTGGGGAGGGAAGGGGGTACTTGTGGGATAGTTGTTGTGGTGTCAGGGCCTGGTCAGGGTGTTTGGGGCCTGGTCGGGGCCCAGTTGAGGCTTTCAAGGCCTGGTTGAGGTGTGTTCAAGGCCTGGTCAAGGCCTGTCAGGGTCTGGTTGTGGCATTTGGGGCCTGGTTGAGGCGTGGTCAATGTCTGGTCAAGGCCTGGTTAGAACCTGGTTGAAGCCTAGTTGAGGTGTGCTCAAGGCCTTGTTGAGGCCTGGATGAGGCCTAGTTGAGGTCAGTCAAAGCCTGGTCAAGGCCTGGTTGAGGTGCGGTCAAGGCCTGGATGAGGCCTAGTTGAGGCCTGGCCAGGGCAGTGGGTGAGTGCTGGGAGGTAATAGCAAGTGAAGCTGGATGAGGAAAGGGGTGAGTGAAAGGGATGGCAGCAGGGTGAGCTGACCTGTCTGTGTAGCCCCTCTTGCCTGTTAGTTTCCCCAGCACGCTGCTGTCCCATGTCACCTCAGCCAGCCCCGCCATTGCTGCCCTTATTGCATTGCAGTGGTCACACAGAGCTGCTGGCTGCTGGCATCAGTCCCTGTGTTGCTGCGGCTGCTGGCTGTACCCCAGGCCATGGCAGTGCTTGGGGATGGCCCAGGGTGCTTCAAGTGCTGGGACTGGAAGATGAGGAGGAGGAGGAAAATGAGGAGGTGTGCGGTGGGGGGCTGTGGCCGTGATGGGCAGTCCTTGGGCTTGACTGAGTCCTTGCAAGCCCCTTGGTGAGGAGCAACCCAGGCCATGTGGTCCCCCTGGGCCCAGCTGGGAAGGAGAGAACACCCTCCAGCCCTGCAGCCCTGGCATTTGCTCCCCATCCCCCATGTTCCCACCTCAGCTCCTCTCTGATGCTTCAAACGCAGAGATGCCCTAAAGGCAGCAGAAGCACCTTAGCAAGTGCACACTAAATATTTGAACACGCATGGGTGGGTTTGGGTTTGCTGCTGCTCTTGCCCTTCCCCAGCCGTGACCGTGTTGCTGGGAGTGGTGTGTGCTCCTCTGGAGCCTACGGATTTGGGGTACCCAAATGTCTCCTGCTTCAAGGCAGGATGTGATATTTGCTTGGCAGCTCTCGCTCTGAATTATTACATCTGCTCCAACAAAACCAGCATGGTACTGCTGTGCCACCATGATTGCCTTTGCAACCACTGTGAGCCACGCTGATGCCGCCCACCTCCCCAGAATCACAGCCAGACCCCCGTTCTTCGTCCCCACACCCTCCTCTTCCTCCCTGCAGCAGCAAAGCACCCTGCAGCCAGGCCCAGAGCCCATCGGGAAGGGGGAAAGCTGTGCTCCCCTCCCCTCCCCGGCATTCCTCGGGAGTGAAACACAAGAGCTGGCAGGGCACTCGCGCTTTCTCTGGCCTCCGCTCCTCCAATTCCTGAACAAAGCCTCCTGCCTCTCCCGGGAGCTTGAAACAGGAGAGGTGGTTGCTGCTGGACAGGAAAGGCGAGCTGTCCCCTTCTGTTCTGTGCCAGGAGGCAGGAGGTGGGACGTGGGTGGATGGTGGTGGGCACGATCCTTGCAGTCCCTGTGCCACCCTGCAGCATCACCCCAATGCTCCACCAAGCAGCAAAGCCCCTCTGTTTCAGAGGCCTCCTCCAAAATGCACCACTGGGTGATGGTTGGAGGTCTGGCCCGAAGGACTGGCCAAAGGGTTTCCCATTCCCTCCATCCCACTGCAGGATGCACGTCATATTGCTATGGAAACCGAGTCCTGGAGGGGTCCAGAATGAACCACTTCAGCCCCACAGAGGAGTTATTTTTCCCCACTCCAGTCCCGGCTTGGTCCAGGCTCCCAGTTACTGTGCTGGTAATATGGGTTGGAGCATCCATGCCAGCTTCACTCCCATGAGCCAGGATGATGGATCCTGCAGTTGGGTCCCCATCCACCTTCCCAAAAATCTGACCCCTTCCTACAGAACAAAGCTCTCCCTCCCCACCGCCCCCGGTGAAACAGGCCCCTGTCGGAGCGCAGTCCCCGACAGCGAAGGTTATTTTAATGGATGCATTACTTTAAACGAACCCTCCACCATCTGTTCCACCCCCTAATTACGCATGCAAAAAAAGCCCATCTCACAGCCAGCGCAGGAGAAAGTAAAGATATAAGTGATTTAAATGCATGTATCCCCAGCTCCGCTAGCAGCTGGGATGGGCTGCGCTCCCCTCCTTCCTCCTGGCTGCCAGGCAAATGGTGCAAGTTGCAGGGAAGGAGGCAGAGGGATGGGTCTCCTGGGTTTGGTGGCAGTCGCTGCAGATGAGGAGGAGGAGGAGGAAGGGGAGGAGGATGGCGGCTCTGATGCTGACAGAGGCAGGGGTGGGAGTTTGGCAGCAGACTCCCCCCCACCAACCCCTACAGGTTGACTGAACCCCTGTGGTGGTGGAGGCTGAGCCTTCAAAGCTTGAGGACACGTGGCTGTCGCGGAGCGTGGCGGGGAACTGGGGGGGACGCTGCAGCCTGGTTGTGTTCAAGGATGTTTCGTGTGAGCGCAGGGTCCTGCAGCGTATGGTTGGGCTGCGCATAGTCCCCATGCGTGATGTTGAGGTCTTTGTCCCATGAGAGCCTCAGCTGGGGACACAAGGTTGACAGTGGGATAGCTCCAGTGTGACAGCGGGGCCAAGTCCCAGCTCCGTGCCCTATGGTGGGGCTCATCCTCACAGCCCCTGGGTTCTGCCCGTGCATGGAGGGGATGCTGGGGAGCACCAGGGATGCAGCAGGGGTGGCTGGGGTGTGCTCAGCACCTCCACGGTGTGTTTTCCCACCGCAGCTGCATTGCATGAGCTGTCCCAACATCCGTGGCCCTGGATTGCCCCCAGGCGATGCTCAGATCCCGCATTCCATTCTTCAGGGCTGCAGGGAAGCAGAGGATGAGTGAAAAGGGGTGGTGAAGAAGCCTCTTCCATCAAAGCAGAACCACAAATATTTGGAAAAAAAAAATAAATTTAGGTCAACCTCCCGGTGATGGGGTCCAGGCACTGTGTCAAAGGTGACAGCAATCAGGGCCACGGTGCAGAGCCCATGGCTATGCGGAGCGTAACTCAGTTTCCCTCATTCCCAATGCAAACCTTCTCTGGTGATGGGTGGCCGGTGTGGCTTTGGGTGGCCCCGAGGGGCGTCCTTGGGGACAGGGACGCAGCCACAGAGCAGTGCCAGCACATCCTGGGTGCCGTCTCCCCTCTCCCTCCATCTCCCTCGCTCTGTGTCTGACTGCAGCAGATGCGCCAGCTCTGCAGGAAGAGGGAATTAAGTTGGGCTGGAGGAATTTTAAAGATTGCTGCAGGCCTGAGGGTCTTAGATACCCCTGTGGAGATGGGCAGTCATGCAGAATTAATCCTATCGGCAGCCTGGCTCGCCTTCAGCCGGTGCAGATCTCCAGGAGAGCGCGAGGGAGCGCGGGGGGCGATGCTGGGGGCAGCTGGGCGAGCACCGGCGCCTCTCGGCGTCGATGGGAAATTAATAATGAAAAATTAAAGCCCGAACTCAGCCTTCCCGCAGCCCAGAGGTGGGACTGGAAGGGGGGAGGAGGAGGCAGGCGAATTCTGCTAGGCTTACTGAAAACCTGTTTGCAGTAGCAGACGGAGCTCGATGGCACGAGCAGGAGGCTGGGGGTCGCATCCTGCTCTGGGGGGGCTGCGTGGGGCTACGCAGGGCTGGCTGGGCACGGGGTGGGGGCACCCCTTGGCTGGACCCAGAGCTGCGTGCAGTGGGTTCGCCCGACAGCTCGGGGTGCTGCAGTAATAACGTGGGGGATGTGGGGACGCGCTGGATGTCCCCACGTGCCGCAGCAGCCACGTGCTGCGCATGAAGGTGGCATCTGGTCACCCCGTGGCTCTGCCAGCCCCACAGGCACTGTCATCCCCGTTGTCCCTGCTGGTCACCGGGGCCGCAGTGCCACCAGGCCGCCGTGCTCGATGGCTCCGTGACGCCAGGCAGGGTGGCAGCTGCTGCTGAGCCCTCTGCTCCCGTGTTTTATAAATAATGCACCGCAGAGGCGTGTTGGCAGCGCTGCACACACGCCTGCAGCCGAGCAGCCCGCAGCGCCGGGCATTTTGGGTGCTGTCACCACGGCTGGGTGACACCAGGCCACCGCACCCAGCAGGGAGAAGGTGACCCCCAACGTCCCCTCACCCCCTCGCCCCCCCCGGCCCCATATGGCACGGTGGGGTGGTGGCTGTGATGGGGGTCCGTGGTGACCCCACGTGCCATTCCTGCGCCTCGTGGCGGTGGCGCCGATGGCGGCGCGCAGCTTGCATGGTTGCCATGGTGATGTGCTGGCGCTAACGAAGCCGAGTAAACATTAACGAGGGAGCCCTGTGCAGGTCGGGGCTGGGGGCTGCGTGAGCGGGGTTGGGGCTCGGTGCCACCCCAGTGCTGTGTCCTTTGGTCCCTGAGCTGCCCTCCCCCTGCGCTGCATGGTGCTTTAAGGTCCCCGAGGGTGGGACATCTGTGTTCTGTCCCAGTCTGGGGACACCCGCTGCATGGACCGGACCCCAGGATCCCACACAGGGGGCGGACATCACCGTGCTGTCGTCAGTGTCTCTGCAGCACAGCACCCATGGGTGCGGGGTGACGCTTTGGCAGTTGCGTGTCCCCAGGAGCCGCCCGGTGCTGGCAGTGAGCTCAGGGCGTTCCTCAGCAGCTGCCACCGCTGCAGTTGTCACTGTGACTCAACTCCCGCGTCCCTCCCTTTCTGCTCGGCCACGGGGAACCCACAGTGCAGCTCAGATAGGGGACGGCCCCCGCGTCGTGGCCCCGTGATGCCGCAGCCGAGGGCCCTGTGCCGGTGCTGCAGCTCATTAGAAGGAGGTGCAGGTGCCCCGGGTACCTCGGTCCTCCCAGAGGGCTCTTAATGAGCGGCCGCTAACGAGCGCCTGCGCTCCCCGCTCTCCTCCTCAGCCGTGGGAAGAGGCTGATTGGTGAGCAGGCACTGGGGAGCTGTGCGCAGGCTCTTTTGGGGGCTCTGTGGGGCTGAACGACCCAACCCGCTGCTCCTTCCCTATGCGCATTGGCACTGTGCACGAGGGCCCCGTGGTCCCCGTCCCTTCTGCTGGGTTTGAGCACAGTGCTGTAGGACTTTTACCCTGGGAGGTGTTGCACCCCTTCCAAGTGCCACCCTCCTGCCTAGGGATGGGGCTGTTGCCATCTCCCAAGTGTGCCATTGTGGCAGTTCCACCTCTCTCCTTGCTCAGCGGGCCGTTGCATTGCGAGAACTTGGTCCCCGTGCCTCAGTTTCCCTCCCCAGGCCCTGGGGGCAGGCGCTGGGGCTGGATGTGGACGCGGGGACATCAGGAGCCCTGTTTTTACGTATTGTACGAACCTCCATGAGCCTGCCTGTTTCTGGAGGCCTGGAGGGTTGGGGAGCTGCGCCTCTCCTGCTGATGCCCCAAAAATTCCCCCCCGGCGTTGGCATTGGTGCAGTGATGGGGGCAGATCAGCGAGTGCCGCAGGGGGCTGCATTGCCAAGGGGGGGCCCTGAGGCTGTAAGAGAGCATCTCTTCCCCCCACTCCTCCCCCCCCACAGCTGCTCTAATCTCCTGCCAAACCTGCTCTTCCTGCAGGGCCGTTAGTGGGGCTGCGGGTCCCAGCTGCTTTGGGGGCTGTGGGGAGTTCAGCCCATCCCGTCCAGGCCCATCGCCCCACTGGGGCTGGGTCCCCCACCTCCCCACCGAAGGGAGCCCTAATCCTGCATGACACGGCGCCCGGCCCCGCAGTGGCTAATTGCAGCATCCCCAGCTGAGGATTACGGTTTAAAGCGGGGAAGGAGCAGCGGGAGCAGATGAGCTCCTGAGCAACAAAGCTCCCGTTTTCCTGCAAGCCACTTTTATTAGGGGCGTAATTAAAAGCCGACAGGAGGGAAAAATTATGGGGAGGGCCAGGGTGATGGAAGGGGCCACCCAATCCCCCTATAGCCCTGGGGGCTGCCTGCCCGTAGGATCCGGAAGTGCACTGGGGAGGTGGGTGCGCGGTGCCCGGTGCTGCCCCGCTCACATCCCAAAGGCCAGGCCAGGACTGGGCGCCCGTCCCGCTCCCACCGCAGCGTTCCTCCCCGCCTCACCGTGCTGGCAGGGCAGGAGGCAGCGAGGTGCCGGGCTGGTGGAGGAAACCCAAACTCAACTCCCTATGAAAGGGGCTTTGTGTGCCCAGGAAGGAGCAGCCCTCCTCCTCCTCCTCTTCCTCCTTCTCCTCCTCTCCACGTTGCAGGAGCGTGGGTGAACCTTCGGCATTGCCGAGTTGGGATTTCAGAGGGGGTGGTGGGAGCTGCCCCTGTGCTGCCCGCTGCTGGCACCCCCACCCCGTGGGCAGGGGACACCCTGGGTGCTGCAGGGAAACTGAGACACCGAGCAGCCAAGCTGTCCTGCGGCCTCCTCCTCTGCTCAGCTTCCCAAAAGGGCTTTTATCCATTGCTAGTAAGTGTGGCAACAAGAGGGGGAAAATGCAGTGCGTGACTCAGCCTCCAGGGCCGTGTGGCCTTGCCAAGGCATCATGGCACCAGTGTCCCAGCTGGTGCCGACCCAGTGGGGTCCCCGTGGCTGGGGCTGGCTGCTCTGATGCTGTCAAAGGTGAGAGACGCAGGGACGTTGTCCCACATCCTCGCCCTGCCACCAGCCTTGCCCTCAGCCCTGCACCACCTCTTGCCTCAGTTTCCCTTCCCATTTACGCACGCTGCAGGTCCAGCCCAGCGGACCCACACTGCCAACCCCAGCAGCGCCCCAGGAGGGGACGCAGCACTGCTGGGTGCTTTACGTGCCCCACAGGAACTCGCACACACCTGTGGTTCCCAGCAGGGCAGCGGGGTCCCCCAGTGAGTGCCCGGCCCTGGCTCCCGCGCCCTGGCTCCGGCAGGGGGCTTGTTCTCTGCCTGGACAGGAAGACGAATGAATTCCATTATGGGATCGCGATTTTATTCCACGTGTCAGGGAGCCTGAGATTAACTTGCTCACCAGGCTGTGACAAACCCAGACATCCGCGTGCACGCGCTCGGGCGCTGGGGCTCTGCATGCTGGCGGGCACGGAGCTGCCTGAGACCCCACCACACCTCCTGCAAACCCAGAGGGCAGCAGGGCTGCGCCCGTCCTCCCTCCCTCTTGGCACCTGGGGTGAGTCTGTTTGTCCTTTGGCCACCCAGGGATTCAGGCCTGGAGCCAGGTGGGGAGCACAGCATCCTACCTGCACGTGTCTCTATGCCAGGATGCCTCCAGAAATCAGATGGAGAGCAGGCGGGAGAGAGGAAAGGGGAGCTCAAGCGGTTTGAGGGGCAGAGTGAGGCCTCTTGCCAGAGCTGGGGATGTGCCAACCTCATTTCAATCCAGTCAGCCCTGGGAGAGCAGGCTGGGGCCATGTGCACGGGGCTGTGCTGTGCCATGCGGCACCACGCCACGCACCGCTGCGCTGTGCCACAGTGCATTGTGCTGTGCCATGCCATGCAGAACCGTGCCGTGCCACCCCGTGCCGTGCCATTCCGCGCCGTGCCACGCTTTGCCATGTGGTGCCACGCAGCGCCGTGCCATGCTGTGCCACGTGGTGCCGTGCCGTGCCGTGCCGTGCCGTGCCGTGCCGTGCCGCGGGGCCGGCTGCTCTCCCCTCACCGCCCCCCCTGCGCGGGCGCAGGCAGCTGGCTCTGTTTGCTGGAGGCTCTGCACATTCCAGTTCTTGGGTCACTCGCCTTCGAAACCTCTCCGGGGACGGAGGCAGTTGGGAGCTGTAACAAACAACCGAAGGGCTCCGATGACGCCCGCGCCCAGCACCGAGTGCCAGCATCGGGGGGACCCGGGAGGGGGGCAGCCCCCCTTCTCCTCTCACCCAACAGAGCGGACCGGGGAGGTCCTGCCACAGTCCTGCGGTGCTGGGGCTCGCGGTCAGGGAAGGGGCAGCTCCTTGCAGGACGCGGTGACTCCTAGGGGAGCAGCGCCGTGCTCGGCAGCGCCGTCACAGTTCCCAGCACGCGGGGCACCAGAGCCCGGCCTGCGTTTGTGCAGGGAGGGGTGATGGAGCCCAGCAGGCCCAACAACGGCGGGGCCACCGAAGGTTGGGGCTGGTTAATGTGTCTTGGAATGTGCGCCGGAGCCGCCCCGGGGAGATCAAGGGTCCGTGCGGGGCTGCGGGAGCGCGCGGCTCTCGGGGGCTGCGGGGCCGCGCGTCGGGAAGGCTGGGCGGCGCGGGAAGGTCAGGCTTGGCCAGATGCAGCCACTCCACCCTCCTCCAGTGCTTTGCACATTAATGCAAATGCACTGGCCTGAGTGGTTCATTAGCAGCATGTGGAATGGAATAATGCATCCGCATCCCATTAGCCTAATGAAAAAAAGGGAGCCGGCACCTGGAACAAAGCTGCCGACTCTTGGCGAGTGCTCTGGCTCGGCCATGCTGGGCCGTGGGGCCCCCCCTTTCTTCCCCTTCCCTTCCTTCCCTTCCCTTTCCCTCCGCCGCCCCGGCCGCTGCCTCCGAGCATCCTCCCACCGAGGGGTACGCGCCGTCCCCGTGGCTGGTGCTCGCAGCCCCCGGTTGGAGACCCCCGGGGGGCACCGCCGCTACTGGGGGGGGTAGGCGGCCCCCAGTGCCGCAGCGGCGCTGCCCGGGTGTCGGTGCCGGGCGGAGCGATGTCCCCGCGTCTCTGGGGCTGGGAGCGCGGAGCCTGAAGGATTAGAGGAAACATTGCCAAACAAACCAGGCTGTGCCGGAACCAATTAGCCTCCAGCAGGCAGAGTTTCAGATGCTGTTATTTCTGCCTCTTCTCTTTCTCTGCCTCCTTCTGTCTCCCTCTCTCCCCCTTTTCCCCCTCCCCGGCCCTCCCCAGCCCCTCCTGCCCGCCCCCAACATCTCTGCCGTCTCCATTCCTCTCCGTGTCGGAGCTTGTTTTGGGCACTGGCTTTGGAGTGAGTCATGCCGCGCGTAGGGGATTTTAAAAGCTTTCTGCTGTCGCTGGGAGCCGGTTTGGGCTGCTCTGACACTGGGGGTGGAGCGCGGCGCGGTGCAGACAGCCCTCGTCTGGGGAGCCCAAAAATCCCCCCGAACCGCCGGGGTCCCGCGGCCCCACGTCGGGGCCAACCTCGGCCACCCCAGCCAGCGGCTGAGTCACAGCCGAAAACTTTCGGAACCGTTGGAGCTTCCTCTGCGAGGCCCCTGGGCGAGGAAGTGGGCTGCCGGGGCGTCGAAGCTGCGGGGCCGGGCGCGCAGGCGCGGAAAGTGGGAGCCGGGGCTGAAAGCGTGGGAGATTTCGGAGATTTCCGAGGTTTCGGAGATTTGGGGAGATATCGGAGATCGGTCGGAGATGGTGGAGATTTCCACCCTCCGCCAGCCCCGGGGTGGGGACCCCACGGCGTGACCCTCCCGCCGGTCTGCAGCTGGCTCCCTTCCTCCTCCTCCTCCTCCTCCTCCTCCTCGCCTTGAGCTGTGCTGCTGAGGGACTGCAGCTCCCGTGGATCAGGAGGAGATTTAGGTCAAGCGCTCGACTGAGTCGAAACAGCCATCTGTGTGCGGAGGAAGCGGCCACCCAGAGCCCCGGAGCGGCTGCCCCACCGGCGTCCCGCGCCCTCCCGGCCGGCACGCAGAGCCACCTTTGTCTGCAGCGAGCAAATAAACGGGGGAACAAATAATCACCCCTTCCCCCGCGCACCGCTTTCCTTCGCCCTCTGCTTCCATCGTCCTCCACCTCTGCCCGTTGGCATCGCTGGCAAGCGAAGGGGAAACCTGCCAGGGCGCGGGGCCGAGGTCGCGGTGCCCCGCTGCGGGACGCGGTGCGGTGCGAGGCCGGAGCCGATCGCAGTGCCGTGTGCGGGTGGGAGCGGCGGTGCTGGCGGTGCGCCCGGCTCTGGGGCTCGTGGGTTCCTGCAGGAACAGGGTGGAGCGGGAGGAGCTGGAGGAGCTGGTGTCATCCCGGCCGCAGCGCTGGAGAGGGCGGGGGTGCAGAGCCGCCCCCCGCGTGCCTCAGTTTCCCCCCACGGGGGGAGCGGCTGGGAGACGCGTGCGGTTTGCAGGCAGTGCTCCCAACCCCCCCCGGGCTGGGGGCGGCCCCGAGCTCTCCTGCTCCCCACCTGCACGCTTCTTCTCGCTTTCTCTGTTTCCTTCCGGAGCTTTTTTGCTCACCGGTGTTTCCCGGCGCACACACCCAGCGTGCGGGGAGAGGAAACGGCACCAGGGAGGCCGGGGGGGCTCCCAGCCCTGCGCGGTGCAGCTGTGGGGGGTTGGGGGGGGTCCCGGCCCTTCGCACCCCTGCATGAGGAGCTTTGCCCAGCCCTGCCGCCCATTCATCCAGCCGCGTTCGTGGGGATGAAACGTGGGGTGAGCAGTGGGGTTTTTGGAGGCGGTGATTTTGCCAGGGTGCGAGCCGGAGCGCGTGGTGCCGCGCAGCGCACAGCAGGAGGAGCAGAGCTGCGAGCTCAGCCTCTCCTCCTCCCTCCTCCCTTCGCTCTCGCACCGCAGCCACGTGCAGCCACCAGCAGGGCCACGCGGCGGCGCGGAGACAAGGCGTGTGGGTGCGGGGTGGGCTCCGACCGGGGGTCCCGTCCTCATTTCCCCACGGCCCCGCGCCCCCCGGGGGTGTCGGAGGGGGGCTGGTGGATGCCGGGAGTTCGGCGGTTCTTTATGGTCTCGGAGGGCTCCATTAATTCTTTAAATATCCAGCCTTTCCAGGTGGGTTTTGTTGAAAATTAATTTCCGGAGCTATTTTAATTTTGCTGTATTTAATTTGCTGTTTATTTTAATTAATTAACGTCGGGAAAATCTCTTCTCCCGAAGCATTCCGCAGCCGGCTGGGGTAGAGGTGAGAGCAGGGGGTGCCGGGGGAGCACCCACCCCATCCCCATAGCACCCACCTGTCCCTGCAGCACCCACGAGGCCACAGCCCAGCACTGCGTGGCAGGAGGGGACGGGCAGCGCCAGGCTGTGTGGTGCAGCCGAGCACCGTGGGTACGGATATGGGGAGGTGGTGAGTGGGGACCCTGCCCAGCTCCATCCCTGGCCCTGGGGGCTTGCTGCTGGCTCCCCCGGGATGGTTGGGATGGTTGGGATGGTTGAGATGGTTGCTGTTGTCTGGGAGGTGGGTTGGGTGCAGCTGGCTGCTGCTTTTCTCCCTTCCGTTCTCACTGCCCGCCCTGGCGGTGTGGTGTCGGGGCACCCATTGTGTGGCACTGTGGCCTTGCTGTGCCAAACGGCACCGTGATGCTTCCAGAGCCCCCTGGTGTGCTGGGATGTGGGGCAGGGCTCGGCCTCGCGCTGAGCATCCCACACCCGGCCAACCCTGCTGGGAAGAGCAGTGCTGGGGCGGCTGAACCCCGTGCCAAGGCCGGGAGGGGGGGGGTAGGAAGAGGGGGGGTGGGGAGGGGGGAAGGGACCGAGCCGCCTTCCTCCAGATCAAGGCCTCTGGTCTCTTGCATGTCTAGACACTGCCACACACACCTAATGTGGTTCTTGGCAGCGGCCGCGCTGCTCTCCCGAGGTTAATTGCTGCGCGCAGCAGTGCAGCACATCGCCGGGCTGTGCTCTGCCCCGGGGACACCCGTGGGCCCCGCGCCCACCCCCAACCCCCCCCCGGGTGCCAGGGAGATGGGAGGGGTGCACGGGGCGGCACGCAGCGGGGCGGCTGGGATGCAGGGGTGAGGAGGAGCGGGGATGGCTGTGGGATGGGGCTGGGAGAACGTGCGCAGAGCAGAGAAGAGTTAACAGCCCCGGGAGATGCCGCACGGCCTCTCCCTGCTCACAGCCTCGTGGTCTTGGCAAGGCGGCCGGGTAGATAAGGGGAAGCGCGACGGGGGGAGCCGGACAAAGGCAGAGCCTTATTCAGCCTGCGTGGCCGGATCCAGGCTCCGGAACGGGAGCTGCAGAGCAGGGCCTGGGGTGGGGAGGGCCATTCATCCTGCAGCTGAGCATCTGCTGCGAGCACTGGGTGCGCCGGGGGGGTGCTGGCACCCCCAGATGTGACACACAAGCCCTGCACGGGAGCTCAGGATGGATGGAAACCGGACAGAACCCGCGTCCGTCTGCGTGTGCTGTGTGCAGAGCAGCTCCTTCCCAGCCCCGTGGCACCGCTTTTGGTGTCTGGCAGTGCAAAAGTGGGGATGGGAAGCGGTGGTGTCACCCAAAGGCACATGGAGGGAGGGGGAAGCAGTGTTGGTGGGTGGAGAGATCCCCTGGTGCTTCTTCCCCCGCAGTGCCCAGCCCTGGGACCTGCCCTGCATGGCATCCCTGGGGAACCGGGCGAAGGTTTCGTTCCGAGCTGTGTTTTGGTTTGGGGTTTCGTCATGTTTTCATGGCAGGGAATTTCCGTTCCTAACCAAAGATGAGGGGGAAAAAAAAAAAAAGAAAGAAAAAAAAGAAAGAAGAAGAAGAAAAAAAACCTGCCTTGAATTTTGGCCAAAAAAATGGGATGTTTCCATTCTTGTTTTGGCTTTTGGCAGCCCCAAACTGCAGCCAATGGAAGAAACTGTCTTTGTGGAAATGCTGCTGGCCTCCTTTGCGTGCGCCACGGCCGTGGCACAGCCCTTTCCTGCCCCTGTGGCCAAGCAGTGTGGGGAGCCAGGGGGGGTTTGGGTTGGGGGGGGAGTTGCAGAGGGAGAAACTCGCAGGGAGCGCGAGAAGGAGCGCAAACCTCCCTGAGCAGCGCAGGGAACCGTTCTGTTTGGGTCCAGCTCTCTCCTCCCCACAGCTCTGCTGAATCCGCCTCGCGTTGCTCTCTGCCTGTTCTGCAAAGGACATTGCCATGAGAACGGGATCTTTGTTTGGTGGGGAGCATCGACATGAAGCAGGCGAGCGGCTGCAAGGACACTGGTGGCACGGAGCGCGCGGTTCCCACTTGTCCTTGCAGTGGTTGCTCTCTCCTCCCCAGCTGGCGATGGAGCCACGTTTTGCTGTGCCTCGCCGTGCATCACCTCCCCTCCCGGCGCAGCCGTTCCAGTGCCACCCTGCTCCGTGCTCCGGCTTTCGGGGTCCCTGTTGGGTGGGATTTGCAGAAGCAGCAGCCTCTGCAGTGCTTAAACGAGGTTGCTTTTTTTCCCCTCCCAATCCGTGCTAGGAAGAATTACAGTAGCCCAGGCATCTGTTCTGGCAGAGCCCAGCTAAAGAGCTTGTCCTGGGCTTGGCAACCCAGGCAGCGCAGCCGGCAGCTCGTCCAAGGGCAGCCTTGGCGGATGCGGAGCAGTGGGTTGACATTGCAGGAGGAAGAGGAGCCCTGCAGTGCCGGCCCCGTGCCCCTCTCCTCCTGCCATAGTGGTACTGGCTGCGGGGAGCTGCCCACCCCCACGGGCGCTGTGCTGCGGTGCGAGGGGCTCAGCGGACGCGGCTGTCTATGGGGAGTGGGAATGGGGGGTGAGGCTGGGCGCTTGGCTGTCGGGCTGCCAGCTGCCCCCGGCTGGGCATGGATGGTGGGGGCTGGAACAGCCTCCCCTGCTCGGAGGGCAGGGTTTGGCCCGCTTGTGTGCATGCTAAGGGCACGGAGGATGGCTTGTGCCGTGCTCTGTGCGTGCCTGAGGCAGAGGGAGAGCCAGGAGCCGAGGGGCTGGGGGACAGGAGTGGGTCCCAGTGAGCTCTAGGGGACCCACGGGGCTCCTCGGCGCTGTGGTGACACCCAAACCTGCATCACCTTTTGGTGCCGTTCCCCACTGCAGTTATATTTCATGCTGTGGACGCGGTGACAGCATGGGGCTGAATCCCCGGCACCGCACACCCCCTGCCCCGCCGTGCCCCCCCTCCGTGCCCAGGCCTGCGAGCACAACTGCGGCGCGGGTAATTAGCAGTAAATCTCCGTCTCTGCTAATCAGCCGAAGGGAGCTGGGCTTGGCGGCGGCTCTCCTGCAGCACAGGGGAGGGTCGGGGTCGGAGCAGCCTTCGCAGAGCTGCGGTGTTTGCAGCCGGCGCGCAGCGCTGCACCGTGTCACCGTGTCACCGCGTTGGCTGCAGCATCTTCGGCCCCGGAGCGGCTCCGGCAGGGCAGAGCAGAGCCGGGCGCGGAGCTGGAGCGTGGCAACCGCAGATGGGATCGTTAGCGGTGCTAAAATCACCCGGCCCCTATTAAAAACCCGGCGCAGCACCGCGAGCGCGCCTCACCGATTCCCTCCGCGATGTTTCCTGCCCTTCATCCCAGCCAGGGCAGGGCGGAGTGCCCGTCGGAACCCCGCGTCTCCCGGCCCGTGTTCCCCCCTTTCCCCCCCACGGCACGGATTCTGCCTCCCTTCCACCGACCCCGCGGGGTTCCCCCCCCCACCACGGCGCAGGGCGCACCCCAGCCCGGCCCCCGCGCCGCAATCCCTGCGATTTCCTATTTCTCTCTCCTGTTTGCTTTCTGAACTGCAGTAACCACAAGAGGGAAGTTGCAGAGCGGTGCACCGGGAAGGGGAGCGGAGAGGAGCAGCACCGCATCGCCACCGGGGGCTGCGGGCACCCCGTTCCCACGCCCGAGCCCCCCGCAGCCCCTTCCCCGCACCCCTGCGCTCAGTGTGGCCGTGAGTGGGGGGCCGGGTCGAAGCCACCGGAGGGGCTCGGGCCCCCCAGCGCCGATCGATCGCTTTTCTCGCTCCCTTTCTCTCTCTTTCTCTTTCTCTCTCTCTTTTTTTTTTTTTTTCTGTTTGTTTGCAGCCGCTTGAGGGCTCTTGTGATGAATCCAGCCTGGACAGATTTCAAGAGCAGCTGAAACGCAGCCCGTTGTGGGGGTGGGAGTGGGAGGTTAGCAGGGCCCGGTCAGCACCAGAATGCAAAATGGTGCAGCGCACCGCGGGGACCGCAGAGGGGACAGCACCGCGTCCCCAAAGCTGTTGGCACGGTGCGACGCAGCGGGGCCGCGGCGCGGGGCCGGGCTCGGCTCCAAGCATCCCATAATATGACAGCCGCCCGATGGCCTCGGCGAGGTCACACCTGCGCGGGGCTCCAGGTGCCGTCCGTCGGGGAGAGGGCGGCCTTCGAGCGCCGTGAAATGGCGGATCTGTAATAAAACGAGGAAGGGGCGGAGGGAACCCTTCCAAAAAACAGCGGGAGCCGCAGAAAGGGGGAAAGGAGCGCGAGCGTCGCCCCGAGCCCCGGCAGCACCCAGCCGGCTGCCAGCAACGGCACCCGAAGGGGGACCCGCGGCCGCACCCAGGGGAGCGAGAGCCCAAAAGGCAGAGCCTCGGCTGCGGCGGTGCTGCGCTGGGTGCTGCGCTGGGTGCTGCGCCGCGATCCGTGCAGCTGCGGGGCCGGGAGGCAGCAGGGCGCCTGCGCGCGTGCACGGGTGTGCGTACGAGTGTGTTGCGCACGCAGGAGGAATAATTAGTTCCTACTCCGGCACTTCTCACTCAAAGTGCTTTTTAAAAGCCTCCATTCATTAGGCTGCACGGCTCCCCTGGGGTGCCATGTCCTGGTTCTCTCCCCGCTCCGGCTCCCCGCCACCCTTCCCCGGTGCCAAAATGGGGGTCCTGAGACGGGGAGCTCCGGCGGCGCTGGGAAAGCCCAGGTGGGGCTGCGGGGCCGATGGCTGCACGTGGGTGTCCGTGGGGTGGGACGGCTCCCGGCACCGCCGCGTTGCTGTGAAGTTCTCCGTAAGGCCGAGCCGGGAGATGGGAAGGAGGGCGAGGAGGGGAGGCGCCTCGGCGGGGTCACCGCCGCCTCCCTGTGCCGCTGACCGCAGCAGCGCACGGCGAGGCCGCCAAGCGGAGCGTGGCACTGCGTGTCCCCAACACCCGCCGCGATTTGGGCTCCCGAGGTGGGAGCGTGGGGGATGTCAGAGCGCCCCGTGTCCCCGAAGCACGGTGTGTGCGCGTGCCCGCCGGCTGGGGGGTGGCAGGCGCTGGCGGAGGGCCCCCGTGCAAACCCTAACCTTATTTTCCCAGGTCCGACGCCAGTTTCCATGGAAACAGCCGGGAGCAGAAACGGGAACCAGAATCCAGAAACGCGAAGCCTCGAGCTCCCCGCTCGCCTTCCTGGATTCCTGCTCCCAGCAGCCCTGGGATGTGGGATTTGGGACGTGGGGGTGGCCCGCGGGGTTGGGGGGGGCGGCTCTGGGTTCAGGGTGCCGCCGTGGGGCGCAACGTGGGGCAGGGTGCCGGCGACGCGCGGCGCCCGGGCGGTGATGCGCAGCACTGGGTGCAGGCAGGCTGGGACGACAGCTGTGCACATCTGCACGTCGGGGCGTCGCACGCTGCTGCACCCACGTGTGCACCGTGTGGCTGCAGAGCTGGGCGGTGCTGCATTGCTGTTCTGTGCTGCTGGCACACGGGGGGACCCGGAGACCGCAGGCGCCGAGCGTCCCCTGGAGCCGCCGGCCGAGCGCCGTGGGGCGCTGCAGGCACAGCCGGCACTGTGCTCTGGGGGGGCTCCGGGGGGCGCATCCCCCTCACGCCGTGCCGCGCCGAGGGCCTGGGGAGCGCAGAGCTGCCCGGGGCTGATGGCACCTCGTGGGCATCGCTGCGTCCCCGGGGGGCGTCCCAAAGGGTGGCTGAGCTCTGCCCTGCTGCCCGCAGGGTGGGACGGTGACACTGCACGGCTGCATCCCCCCCGCCCGGCCCGACACCATTGTGTGTGCACGCCGTAATGCATCATTTACAGACGGACAGGTATTAAGATACATTATGGATAACTCGCAGAGAGAGACGCTATTAATAATACAGACACATACAGAGGGAAGAAAGTGCACACTTGATTTCCATGCTGCTACCAGGAGTTGTGAGGCTGCTCTGGCTGCCTCTTCCCACACGTGACTGCAACACAGTGGGTAGCTGACAGCCCAGAGAGCCTGGCTCGGGGCCAGGAAAAAGCAGAAAACACAATGTCTGTGCATATCCTCTCTCTTAAAATAACACTCCAACACCGTCTGAGACGAATTAAAATAAGATCAGGAGCGGTCTCGCGGAGAGAGGGAGACAGAGGGAAAGGCAGGAGGGGAACGGCCAGGGCTGGGCTGCTCAGCGCCGTCACCGCCAGCGAGGGGAGGGAGGAGGGGGCTCACTTCGCAGGAGTTGAAAATAAAAAGGGAGAGAAGGAGCGGCGAGCAGAGAGCAAATCCCCGGCGGCTGCGGGGAGGGGAGAGATTCCTGTGCCGTCGTGTGCGCGGGATGTCCAGCACATGTCTGTCCTTTGGAGGGGAGCCTTGGCAGGGCGGGGGATGCAGCCTGCATGATGGAGAGCATCAGGAATTTCCTGCAGCTGAGGAACACACCAACGAGCAGAGTGCAAGGGAGAGCGGAGGGGAGCGGGGTGCCGGGGGGAGCGGGGCGGGCAGCGGGCAGGGGGCTGCGGGCGCGGAGCTGGGGGGGGGGACGGTGCTGGATGGGGGGGGGTTCCATCTGCGTTGCATTGGGTTGGGGGTTTTTCTTCTTTTCCGTTGGCTGTTGGGAAGCTGATGGTGCCCTGCGGAGCAGCCCCGCCGCCCTGCCCTCCCCTCCCAGCGCGGCTTCGGGATATTTTGGGGCTTTTACGTCTTTCCTCCCTTCTTTCCCCCCCGGTTCTCTGGCGCGGCGCCGGGGGACGCGGGGTCGACGACGTTGGGGCGTGAGGACGGGGCTGCATCCCGCATCCCACATCCTGTTTGCCACATCCCGCATCCCCTGTCTCGTACCCCGTACCCCGCATCCCCCGTCCCACCGGCTCAGATCTGGGGGTCGGGGCGCACTCGGGGGCAGCAAAAGCGACCGTCACACGTGCACGCAGTTTGCAGAGGAGCTCTTCTTCGCTCTCCCTCCTCTTCCTCTCGGGTCGGGTTCACCCCGTCCCGGTGAGGCACTGCGGCCAGGTGCAGGCTGACCTCTCCCTCCCGCAGCCCCCCCGCAGCCATCCAGGCCGGCTCGCACTCCCTGGGGACGCTGTGGGGCCGGAGGGGAGGAGAGATCAGAGGGGGCATCGAGCACTGCCGGAGCCAGGTAGCCAGAAGGTCGCACTGAAAATCTGGAAGTGGAGTTCGTAGCTCGGCAGAGCGCTGCGGAGCTGCCTTGCTTTAGGGCAGAGAGGAGAGGGAGGAGGAGGAGGAGGAGGAGGAAGGTGCAGCGCGGGGCAGAGCGGTGTCCTCGCTGTGGGTGCGCGGCTCTGGGCGTTCCTGTGCCCCATAGCGGTGCTGTTTCTGGCTGCGCTCTGCAGAACGTTCCTAACGAAGCGGACGGGGGGCACTGGGGAAAGGAGGGGGTAAACGGGGGGGGGGGGGATGCAGAGCGCTGAGCATCACCGGCTTCCTCCCGTCTGCATCCATTCCGTGCCACGCGGCCCCCCGGCCCGGGGTGAGCCGTGACCCCACACCTGACGGGGCTGCGGGGCCTGGGGCTGCGCTGAGCTCATTAGCGGGCTCCAGCCTTCCCAGCGCAGGGGTCAGGGAGCGCAGCCCGGGGCAGGGGGGCACGGGGGGCTCGGGGCCGCGGGCGCTTTGTGTGGGCCGCTCCGGGGGCCCCCCCGGCCCTCCTGGCCCGGCACGGATGAGCTCTCCGGCCCTTTGCGTGACGGGAATCCGTCCCGGCCCCACTGCCGGCCCTTTGATCTCCAGCACCGGGGCCATGGGTTGCGTGGAGCGGCCCCGGTGCCCCCACCGTGGGACTCGGTGTCACCTTACCCGGGTGCGAACCGCGCGCTCGCCCCAAGCGTGGAGTATCTCATTAGCCATCTGCTAATTGTCCCCTCTGCAAAGTCACTCCGCGGGGGGATGAAGAGGGGAGGGGGGGTCCGTTCTGCCCGCGTTCCCCGCGCCCCCTCCCCGCTGCCCGCTCTCCCTGTGCCGCTTTGCAGGGCGGGCTGCGGCGAGCCCGAGCCTGGCATCTGCCGAATGTCACCTTACCCAGGCAGCCCGTGCTTCCCTGTCTCCATACCAACCGTTCTGCTCCAGCCACCTGCGGGGGGGGGGGGGGGGGGGAGGGAGGGTTGGGAGGATGGCAGGGAGCGCCTTTGGGGCGGAGGCGAGCTCTGTGCGCGCTCACAGCCTCCCCACAACTCTTCCCCCATCCCCAGCGGTGCCGTATCCCGTGCTATAAATCCGCTCCGTGCTCCTTGACCCGACCCGAGGCACGTGGGATGTGCGTGGGACTCGGGCTCGACCCCAAAGCGCATTCCTGCTCTGCGTGCCTCAGTTTCCCCAACCCCGTCCCGCCGCCTCCCCGCACCCCGCTGAGCCCCAGCGCAGCTGCAGCCTTTGGGGTTTGCTCATCTCTCTCCCCCCCCCCGACCCGCGCGGCCGGGGCCCCTTCCAGCAGCTCTGCACATTTTCCCGGACTGTCCCTTCTTCCCTGCGAGCAGATGTTCGCAGCTTCTTCCCCCCCCCCTCCTCCGACCCTCCACCCCCCTCCTCACGGCTGCAGCCATTGGGACGTCGCCGCCCGCGTCCCGCAGCCGAGCGCCGGCGCTTCGGGGTCGGGGACGGCAAACGGTGCGGCGCTCAGCCCCGAAGCGCGGCGAGGCCCCGGGCCGCACGGCGGAACGGAGCGGGATTCCAACGTGTGCGTGCGGGGCGCTGCCTCGGGGCCGGGCTGAGGCGTCGGGATCGTGTGGATTTGGGGTCCCCAGGATGTGGGATGCTGCAGCTTTTGGGATCCTGAGGATTTTGGATCCTGGAGCTTTTGGGGATCCTGAGGATTGGGATGCAGCAGCTTTTGGGATCATGAGGATTTGGGATGCTGGAGCATTTGGGATCCTGAGGATTTGGGATCCTGGAGCACTTGGGGATCCCAAGGGTTTGGGATGCTGGAAGATTTCGGGGTCCTGAGGATTTGAAACCCAGGAGGATTTGAGATGCTGGAACACTTCAGGATTTTGGAGCATTTGGGATTCTGGAATGTTTTGGGACCCTGAGGATTTGGGATCCTGGAGGATTTGGGATGCTGCAGTATTTGGGGATCGCAAGGATTTAGGATGCTGGAGTATTTTGGGGTCCTGAGGATTTGAGACCTGGGAGGATTTGGGATCCTGGAGCATTTGAGGATGCCAGGGATTTGGGATGTTTTAGCATTTGGGATGCTGGAAGATTTGGGAACCTGAGGATTTGGGACCCTGGAAGATTTGGGATGCTGGATCATTCAGGATGCTGGAGTATTTGGGTATCCCAAGGATTTGGGATCCTGGAGGATTTGGGATGCTGGAACATTTGGGGTGCTGGAGCATTTCAGGGGCTGCTGGAGCCTTCAGGGGGATGCTGGAACATCCAGGGAAATGCTGGAGCATTGGGGATGCTGCACGATTTGGGGTGGCTGTTTGGGGACGCTGTGCTGTGTGGGTGATGCTGGGGGGACTGAGGGGACATTGAGGCATTTGGGATTCTGAAGTTCTTGGGGGGATGCTGAAGTTTTGGGGGGATGCTGAAGTTCTTGGGGAGATGCTGAGGTTTTGGGGGATGCTGAAGTTTTGGGGGGATGCTGAAGTTTTGGGGGATGCTGAAGTTTTTGGGGAGATGCTGAAGTTTTGGGGGGATGCTGAAGTTTTTGAGGGATGCTGAAGTTCTTGGGGAGATGCTGAAGTTTTGGGGGATGCTGAAGTTCTTGGGGGGATGCTGAAGTTTTGGGGGATGCTGAAGTTTTTGGGGGATGCTGAAGTTTTGGGGGATGCTGAAGTTTTGGGGGATGCTGAAGTTTTGGGGGATGCTGAAGTTTTGGGGGATGCTGAAGTTTTGGGGGATGCTGAAGTTTTGGGGGATGCTGAAGTTTTTGGGGGATGCTGAAGTTTTTGGGGGATGCTGAAGTTCTTGGGGGATGCTGAAGTTTTGGGGGATGCTGCGCTATTTGGGGGCTGCTGGAGCACGCGGGTGGTGCTGCAGTATTTGGGGATGCGCGGTGCTGCTCTGCACTCTGTGCCAAGGGTGGCTGGAGGGGACTGGGGGCAGGAGGGGACGTGCACAGCCCCCGTGTGTGCACACGTGTGTGCAGGGCTCCGGCTGAGCCATGTGGCCGTGCAGTGGGATGGATGGACGGACAGATGGACGGATGGACGCGTCCCTCCTGGCCTGGAATTTCCCCCCGGCGCCTGAAGGAGGGACAGGAGCGAATTGACCTTCTCACCCCTTTTCCTATGGGGGGGCTGGGATCGGGGGCTGCTTCCTGCTCCGTCTCTCTCAGCACGGGTTCCATCCTGCTCTCGGAGGGGGGGGGACCCGTCTTAGGGGCTCTGCTCCGGCCCCATCTCCCCGCACCCCCCTCCCCTTCCTCATCCCCTCTCCCCATCTCAGCCTCCGGGCGCAGCGCCGCGCGGGGAGGAAGGTGGAAAATCGCTGGGAGGAAGGAGCCGAAGGCGGGAGTGATAAATATTGAAAGGGTGGGATTTCGATGTAGGCTGCAACAGCTGTGCTGGTTACAGTGTCACACTATCTCTCCACAGGTTTACTGACCCATTTCCATTCACACGGCTGCCAGTATCTTAGCAACTGCAACAGTCCCCCAAGAACAGGCGTATTGCCTGCTATTAGCGACTGCTGCAACTGTGTCAAGGTTAGCTCTCTCCTCCAGCCCTGCGGGGTCTGCAGGCTGCCCACCGCCCCACCGGGCTGTGCTGGGACCCCCCCTCCCTGCAGGCAACCCCCCTCTGGGCTCCCCCCGCAGCACAGCACCCAGCGGGGTGAGGCTGGGGGTCCCGTAGGTGGGCGCTGGGGTGGCTTTTGTGGGGAAACTGAGGCGCAGATGAGAATCTCCATCCCTCCATCGGGGCGCGTGGGTGCAGAGCCAGGCTGCTCCTTCTTGGCACCCCCAGGTCCCGCATCTTGCTGTGCCCCTCCTGCCCACCGCACAACGAGGGAAACTGAGGCAGGACCCCCCCAGAACCCAGCTCTGCGTGCTGGGACACCTGGGGTGCAGCCGGCCCCCCCCTCCCCCTGCCACCCCCCCGGCAGTGCTGCAGACAGCAGGCTCCACGCGAGCGCAGCCGCGGGGACGGCGGAGAGGGAAGCCACAAAAATGATTTAAGGGGCTGGCGGGATTGATTTATTAAGAACAATTAAAAGCGCTAAATACGCTTAGCTCAGCCAGACGCCGAGCAGAGAGCCTGGGGGGGGCGGGGGGAGCGGGGGGGAAGAGACCTGTCTGATGTATCCGGAGGGTGAGGCTGGCAGCGGGGGGGGGGGGGACCGGGTGGCACCGGCAGGATGGAGCAGACGGGGAGGGAGCAGAGCGCTGGGGGCTGGCGGCGTCCTGGGGCTCAGCACCCCCTGCTGGGTGTGCCCACGGGGATGGGTTTGCACCCAGAGCTGCGCTTGCACCCAGGGGTGGGTTTGCACCCAGGGATTTGGCACCCATCGATGAGTTTGCACCCAAGGATGGGTTTGCTTTCAGGGGTTTTGCACCCAGTGCTGGGTTTGCATCCAAAGATGGGTTCTCACCCGGGACCTGGTTTGCACCTGAGGTTTGCGTGCGGTGGGATGCGAGGAGGCAGGAGATCCCCAAGCAGTGCTGAAGATGAGGCAGTGCTTCCAGCCACTGCTGGCTGCGGGATGCCCAGTGCGCCCAGTGAGCTGCACTGGAGAGGCCTGCAGCGCTGACCTGGCACGCAGGGATGGAGCGGGGAGCATTGCAGCAATGTATGTCCCAAGGCTCAGGAAAGCCCAGCCTGTAGTACGAGGGGATGGGAGAGTCCCCGTGCTGCAGGGACCTGCCCAGGGCGCCCATCCCTGTAGCTGTGTGCGGTGGGAACGCAGCTTTGTCCCCATTCCTGCGTCCCCCCACCTATGGATGCTTACCAAAGTGCTCATCCCTGCCGTGAGCCCACCTTGGGGACAGCAGGGTGGGGTGGCATGGTGGGGGGTGGCATTTTTTGGGGGGGGGGGGGGGTGACTGTGGTGTTTTCCCATCCCAGCAGCAAGGTGCAGGGCTCACCCAAGGCACCCCCCATAGAGCTGCACCCCTTGGCTGGAGGGCTGGGATGCAGCCCTGTCCCACCTGCTGCTCACCACCGCTCTCCTCCTCAGCCCTGCACTGCTGCACATCCAGAGCCCACGTGCCCAAACCACAGACGCCCCCTGGGGGGTTGGGGGGGGAGGGGGCCAGCAGTGACCCCACGAGCTGCTTGGAGAGCTGCCACCGAACCCCACATCCCCAACCTCACTCAGGTGACAGCCGCTCCCTGCGGCGTCGCTCCGGCTGCCCAAGGGTTAACGAGACTTTGCTGCTCCTGCAGACAATTAGTGACATCTCTGCTGACAGCAGCACACTGAGCTGCCCGCCGCCTCCCCCCGCCTTTGCCCGCGCCCCCCGCACCCCACCATCGCCCGGCCTTCGCCCCGCGCCCCGCCGGCTGTTTGGGCTGCGGCACAACCGCAATCCGGCGCAGCAGCAGCTCCCCTCGCTGCCCTCTGACCCGCTGTTGCTGTGGAAACTGCATCCGACATAGGATTATGGTGCCTCAATTTGCAGGCTCCAAAGTCTTCCCCCCCCCCACCCCCCCTCTCCCCGAAAGCCAGATCGTGGCGAGGGGGGGGACTGGATTTATACCCCCCTCTCCGATCCCCCCCGCACCAGACACGCACAGACACTCCAAAAAAGGAGGCGCTCGGGGTTGGGAGCTCAGGGCTGGGTGATGGAGGAGAGTGGCGTGCCGTGATGGTGCCAAAGGTGCTGTGGCATCGCCGTGAGGCTGTCGGTTCCCCCCTCTGGTACCCATGAGCATCACCTCCCCACATCCCCCATCCCCACATCCCCCAGCCCTTCCACCCCAATCCCTGCGTCCTCCATGCCTGCATCCCTTCATCCCGCATCCACGTATCCCCTATCCCCGTGTCCCCCATCCCCACATCCCCCAGCCCTTAATTCCCCATCCCTGCACCCCCTATCCCCACATCCCCCATCCTCACATCCCCTATCCCCACACTCCCCATCCCTTCATCCTCCATCCCTCTGTCCCTCATCCCCACATCCTCCATCCCTGCACCTCCCATCCATTCATCCCCCATTCAACCCTTAATTCCACATCCTTGCATCCCCCATCCCTATTTCCCACATCCCCACTATCCCTGCATCCCCCATCCCTATGTTCCCTATCCCTTCGTCCCCCATCCCAGTATCTCTCATCCCTGCATCCCCCATCCCTCCATCCCCCATCCTTCCATCCCCCATCCCCACAGCCCCCATCCCTGCATCCCAAGGGTTTGGGGTACCAGGAGATGAGCCACACAGAGCCCCTCTGCCATCTTCCCTCAAAACACCCCGAGGAAAGAGATTGGCCCCAAGGGCCCGGCCCCAACCCTGTGTCCCCCACACCTTTGGGGTGGCACCCAGCGGAGTTGGGCTCCCAGCACCCCATGGCGCCCCATTGGCGCGGCAGGGATGGATGGGTGCTCGTCCCCCCGGGTTTGGGGGAAGGGGTGCGTGGGGGAGAGCGCAGTCCGTTTTGGGAGCTCTGTGGGCTGCGTTTGTGTCTCAGCATCTCTCCCTGCCACCCGGGGAGGTAGGAGCTGAATTAATCGCGATCAATTAGTGCTGCTTGCAGTCACCGGTCCCTCCCTGCACCAGCTTTGTGCCGGCACGGGGGGCCGGGGGGGGGGGAGGGGACCCTCCGCACCCAGCGTTCGCCCCATGGTCGGGGACAGGGGACACGTGGGGACAGCAGAGCGAGCCGTGGGGACGCTTTGGAACGCGGCCACGGGTGCTCTCGGAGGGGGCGGCGATGCGTGGGGACGCGTGGGTCCCTCACAGCCCCACTGCTGCCAGCCCCACAGCGGGGCGGCGGGGGTCCGGATCCTGCAGTATACTGCAGCAAACGCCCTGCAATCTGCATCCGAATGAGTCCCACCTTCCTTCCCCCGCAACGTGCTGCCCTGGGCTACAGCTAATCTATTGTGCGCTGGGCTGCAGCCAGCACAAGCTGCAATACAGTAAATCCTTCTGCAGTATCCTGCAAGGGGACCGAGCCCAGCCGCAGCCGCTGCTCCTCCCAGACAAAGCCGGGGGCCCACGCAGGGCCGGGGCGCAGCGCTGCGCCCTCACCGGGGATGGGGACGTGGGGTGGCATCGGGTGTCACCGTGCTGGTGAGAACTCGGCCACCTCCTCTGGGGTGGGAAGTTCCCCAGGGACTTTTGGAGGGACTTTCGGCCCTGTGGGATGTCCCCGCGTCGCTGCAGTCCCCCCGGGCCGTAACGCAGGGCTCGGCGTTCCAGCTCTGCGCCTCAGTTTCCCCACCAGGATGGGCTCCCCGTGCTGCTCGCCCTCCTCCTGCCCCGTGCCCGTGGTTTTGGTGCGGGTTTTGCCGTCGGTGCCCACGGTGCCGTCGTTGTTACTGGGATGGTGTGGGGCTCTGCTGTGCCGGACCCGTCTTTGGAGAGCGAGGCATCCTTCAAAGGGAAGGAGCTCCGTCACCGCCCCACAGCAGCTGCGTTCTCCTCAATTAGAAGAGGTAATGAAGCAATTTATGGGCATCTACAAAGTGATGTGTGAGTGACAGGCTGTGTACGATCCGCGCCGGGGCTCTGCCGGCAAGTTGCGTTCTTCCAATTTTAATGGAATGCTCCCAGTGAAGGGGGGGAGAGGGGGGGGGGGGCACACGTGGATGGAGGTGTGTGAGGTGTGATGCTCAGAGCCCCTCGCGATGAGGAGCAGGGTGCCCCATTCCCATCCTTGGGGGGCTCAGCCCCACGGCACGACCCTAACCTTGACCCTGACCCCGTGCCACCCCTCTGTCCCAGTCCCTGGGTGGGGTGGCACTGGGACGCGGGGCCCTGCGCAGGCACTCTGTGCACTGGGGGTTCCTTATGCACCCAGGCACAGCTTGGGGGCATCACCCCACTCCCTGCCTCAGTTTCCCTCCCCCCCCCACAGACCCCAGCCCTGCTCCCAGCCCTCCGCCCTCAGTGCTGATGCTCTGATTTCACAAGGACGAGCCGCCTCGGTGCTGAGAAGGCTCAAAAAGCGATCGTAATCATCATCATCATCAAAGGGTTAATTGCATTTTAGGGTCACCTGCTGCGCTCAGAGCCCGGCCCAGAGGAATACAGCGGGTGGGCAGCTGGGCCTTGGGCAAGGGGGGGTCCCCACGCATTGGGTGCTGCCTGGGCGCCCAGCAGGGTGCAGGCAGGGAGGGTGCACCTCTGTGCGTGCGCATACCTGCGTGCCCCCGTGCTGCACGTTGGTGTGCCTGTGGGCACCTGTGCTCCTGCCCTGTGCCGCGCGCAGCCCCGCTGCCGTCCCCCTGCCTCCCGCTTCCAGCTCTGCCCCTCACTGCCCCACATCTCCCAGGAAACGGGAACCCACCGCCAGGAGCTTCCGCTCCTCTGTGCCTCCGAAAGAAAAAAGAAAAGAAAAGAAAAACCTTCAGAGAGAAAAATAAAAAGAAGAAACACCACCCCGCCACCAGCGCGGCCGTAAATCCCGCCCGGCCCTCTGCCTTTCTTGTCTGGCCAGTTTCTAAAATTGGCCGAGGGAGGCAACTGGCGGCTCCCCCCCCTTCCCCCCCACCCCGTTATGGACCCCCGGCCCCACCGGGGCCGCACACACCTGGCTGCTCCCCGTGGGGCCGCGGGGGGGCGGCGGGGTGACCCGGCACACCTGGCTCCCTGCCTCCCCCCGTGCAGCCGAGCGCTCGGGGCTCCGCAGCGCCACGGGGCGTGCGGGTGGGTGCGGGTGGGTGCGGGCGTCCCGCCGCCCTCTGGGTCCCGCCCGGTGCCCCCCGGCCCCTCGCGCCCCCCCTCGTGCTGCGGGCGGCCCCCGGGCCCGGTGCTGGGGGACATCGGCCGTGCCGCCCGAGCCCTGGGCGCGGGCACGCGTCCATCTGGCGCCTTCCAAATGTTGCCGGCCTCGCAGCATCCCGGCCCCGCTCGCCGTTAACCCGCAACGCTCCGCGGCCCCGCAGCTGCGTGGGGGAGATGGGGAGGGGGGGGGGGGGTGAGAGGGAGAAGGGGGCGTTCTGTCCCCCAGAGCCCTCGCCGAGGCCGCGGGGTTTCCGCGAAGGTGGCGCGGTGTGATTTGACCCGGCGTGGCCGGGCGCGGGGCACCGTGAGTCATGCTGGGCTATAAGCGGGAGCGCGGGGTGGGGGGGGGGGGGGGAACGGGCGGCACGCAGGGCGGGGGGCGCGCGGAGCTGCGTGGCACCGGGATGGCGCCGCGTGGGGTCACGCCTGCGGAACCCCGGCTGCAGCACCCGGCACCCAAAGGCCGGGGGTTGGGGTGTCCCCGTCACCCCCCCCGTTGGGCAGGGGGCCGAGGGAGGGGGGCCGGGCCGGCTGCTGCCTCCCGCGCCGGCTCAGCGGGGCGGGGGAACAAAGCTGGCACCGAGGGAAGCGGCTAAATTTAGCCCGTTTCCCTGCGAGCGCTGAACCGCGGCGCTCGGCTCCAGCCGGCCGAGGTGCCACCGTCGCTGTCGTCCATCTGTCGAGAGCCACACGTCCCCAGACCCCCCCCAACACCACCCCTCGGAACCCATCCCCCGCCCCGGCGCGGCCCCCCCCCGGGCTGGAGAGGGGAGTGGGACCCCTACGGGGTGAAGGGTGGGGGGCAGAAGGATGGGGTGCGAGGAGCACCGTGCCCGGGCTGGGGGATGCCGTCGGGGTTTGGCGTCGGGGAGGGGTCCTGGGGCTCCCGAGGAGGGGGCAGGGGATGCGTGCAGTGCGGTGTCAAACCTGTAGGGCATGGGGAGAGGGTTTGTTACGGGGGAATGGTCGTCGTAGGGAGGTGGGTGGGGAAGGGGTCTGCGCTGCAGGAGACCCCCGTGCCATGGCCAGGAGAAGGGCTGTGTCCCCAAGGCTGCGTCCCCCCAGTCCTGTGTCACTCCAGCAGTGTGGGCTGTGCCATCTGTGCCCACAGGCTCCCTGCCTCCCCTCCAGCCCCAAGATCTCGGAGATGTTTTGGCACAGGGATTTTCCCACCGTGCCTTGCAGCAGCAGGGTGTGGTTGGGGGCTGCCAGCAGCCGCAGGTACCCAGCGCTTCTGTCCTGTGGGTCCCAGAGCCCCCCCAAGTTCTCGAGGCCCCCGGGATGCCTCATGCAGGGCTTCCCCCTGTCCCGTCCTGCGGCTCCGTGCTGCCTGTGCCCCCCCAGCAGCCAAACCCTTTGTGGTGGTTCCCTCTCCCTCCCACAGCATCACCGGCCCCGTGATGGGGGGAGCATTCCCTGCCAGCCCCCTGCCTTGGGGGGTGCCCCAAAACCCCTCTGCTCCAGTGCCCTACAGAAATGGGGACGGGCAGTGGAGCAGCTCCCTGGACCCGTTACCTAAGATGAAACGCAGGCAGCATCTGCTCTGTCTCCTCATTACCAATGGAGGGGGTGAAACCGAGGGGGGGGGGAGTGGGAAGGAACAGCATTGCACGTCCGTAGGAGCGCCAACCCCCCAGCATCCCCAGTCCGAACCCATCACTGGTGGCACTGGGGATGCTCTATGGGGTTCTGGGGTGTGGGAGCCATGCACTGTGGGGAAGGGGCTGTGATGGCATTGGGGTTGGAGTGGGGTGAAGTGGGGTCTGCCCGACCCCCCCGTGGTGCGGGATTGGGGGGGGGGGGGGGGGGCTGGCCGGGGAACACGGAAACCCTCAGCAAGCGCCTGCCAGGAAGCTGTCACTGGAGGGGATTTTCCATTGGTGTCAGCAGGAGCAGGATGGGCTGGGGGGGGATTTGTAGGGCGGGGGGGGGCTGGGTGTGTGTGAGAGAGCAGTGCGAGTGTGAGAGCGTGCGAGGGATGGGGGCAAAAGGGGGGAGGGGGGACACAGGATGGGCGCCCCTATGGTGTGTGTGCAAGGGGGGGAGCCCCCTCTGTGTGTGTGTGTGTGCAAGGGAGAGGCAGCGCCCAGGGCTGAGCAGGGTGTGTGTGCAAGAGTCTGTGAGTGCAATGGGGGGCACATCCCCAGAGCCCCACGTCTGTGTGTGTGCAAAGCCCCCAGCACGTCGTGCGTGGGGCAGACGTGACCCCCAGCGTGCAAAGCGCGTCCCCGTGTCCCTCTGGGATGGGGGGGGGGGGGGGGGGAGGGGGGATTTGGGGCCAGCGCTGCCCACCCTGCTGGGAGATGTGGGGCCGCCGCGTCCCCATCTGTGTGGCGGTCCCCTCCCGTCTCCCGGTGGCATCTCCGGCCCCACCCCGACATCTGGGTGGCCTCAGAGCCGGGCAGCAGCCCACGTCCGCGTCCTGCGGGGCCGCAGCGCTGCCAACAGAGCCCTTCTGGGAGGGTCTGGGCGCCGGCAGCCCCCGGAGGGGGGCTGTGGAGGGGGTTGGGGGGGGGGGCAGGAGGGACGCGGCCCCCCCCCCCCCCCCCGCTGCCACCTCTCCCACCCCACGGCCGTGCCACCCTGCCCGCAGCCTGCGCCGAGCCCGAAACCGTTAAACTAATTAAAGCTTTGCAGCAGCGGGATTAAGGCCGGGCAGGGGAGGTGGCAGCCCAGGTAGTCGATTAGTTCACCAGGCGCGGATATTGGATTTCTGCGCGGCGAGTCAGCAGTCTTCGGGGGCTGTTATCTTTGCGAGGCTCCAGGGGTCAGGAGGTGGATGCAGGGGTGGCTGTGAGTCCCCCCCCCTTGCTCTCTATCCCCCCCCCTCCCCTTCGCCCGCCGCAGCGCCGCTCCCATCCATCTCTCTCCCTCCATCCCTCCTCTCTTGTGTGGTCTCGGATGGTGTTTTGTAACCAGCACAAGGAAAAAAAAAAAAAAAAAAAAAAGGGGAAAAAAAAAAAAAAGAAGGAAAGCGGCCCTACCCCTGGCTAGCAACCCAGGAATGGCGAAGTCCAGAGCGCCTAATGCGAAACATGTGGCAGCTGCCTGGGGCTGAGCAGAGGAGGTGAAAGTGAGCGCGGCGGCGCGGCGAGCATCGCGACCCGGTGCTGCTGGGGGCTGCCGGGCGCTGCTCGGCCCCACGGCTCGGGGTGGGGGGCTGCAGGTGGGTTTGTGGGGTGGGGGGCAGCGCTTCGTCACCGGCCGCGCGGCCCAGGGCAGGAGAGCAGCGCGGGGCGGTGCGGGGCTGACGGTGCGCGTCCTCGTGTGCCAGGGCGTGCCGGCGTGGGGAGGGCCGTGCGCCCCTATAGGTCTGGGTACCCCGCGGAGCCCTCGGCGGCACCCGGGGCGCAGAGCGGGGGATGTGGGACGGGGACGCGGGATGGGGACGTGGGACGGGGTCGCGGGACGCGGCTGTGCCCCGTTCTCCCCGCGGAGCCGTGCGCAGCGTGTGCGGCGAGGACCGGCTCCCAGCGGCTGTTCTGGAAAACCTCCTGTTTGCTTCCTTCCTGCCTGACTCCCCTCCAACTGCTCTCAGCTCCGGGCACATTAGCAGATTCATCAGAGACTCGACCGGTCTTTCTAGCACATATTTTCCTGCTCCACATTGCCCTCGGTGTAACTCTACACCCGGCAGCAACAGGGGCGCGTTTCTGCGGGGCTGCGCCCTGTGCCAGCCGCTGCGCCCGCGGGAGAGCGGGGAGACGGGAGGGGGCTGAGGACAGCCTGACAGGTTTGAATTCTCCTTCCCTGCCTTGTTGATAAGTTGTCACGCTAATCCAGACACCGGGAACAGCCTGGATCACGGCGAGCCGGGTGTGTGTGTGTGCGTGTGTGTGCGCTGGGGGAGGGAGGGAGCAGGCAGAGCTTCACGCAGGGCTGTGGCACACGGCGCCGTGCCGGGGGGCTGCGCCTGCACCAGGGGTCCCCGACCACCGGCGTCATGGGAGCTGCAGGAACAGCACGGATCCGTGCAAATCCACCCCCCCTCGCAAGGAGGTGTCCCAGCCCGCGTGGACAGACCCATGGTGCCCTGTGCGGGGCTCCCCGGGCGCTGCTGACACGTGGGGGTCTCTGTGCTTGCTCGGCAGATGGGAGCTCGGTCACCTGCCAGCCCGGCGCACTGGAGAACGGTGCCAGCCCGCCTGCAGAGTGGTTCCCACGTGCCCAGGGCCCCCGCCAGCCCAGCAGCGACGGCGACGGCCCCGAACGCGGCTTCCGAGTGAACCTGCACTGCAAACACCCGCGGCCCAGGTAGCCCGGGGGGATCCTCGGCTCTGGGTGGGCAGCAGAAGGGTCGGGGGAGGAACCAACCGCACCGCTTTGCTTCGCTTCAGTGGGAGGGGGATGGCAAAGTGGATCCTCCAGCTTCGGGGGTTGTGGGGTGATGGGAGGGGGTGGGGGGCGCTGGGTGCCCCTTCCCACTGTTGGGTGCCAGAGCCCCGTGTCCTCGTGTGGAGCTCAGAGGTGTCCCCGCGGTGCCACCCACTCACAGCAGAGGGAAACCGATGCGGGGGTGGCGGGGGGACGCTGTGGCTGCTGTCACCTCATGTGCTGCCCCACTGCAGCTGGCTTAGGGTAGCAGCTGTGCGTGGGGTGGCCTCGGGGGGGAAGGGAAGGAAGCGGGGAGGGGTACGGAGTTGGGGGCCAGGGGGGCAGCACTCGGTGGCGCTGGGCCTGGGTTGCCAAGGAGCTGAGCTCACTCTTTCCAGCCTCGACTTTCCGTGAGCTGTGTTTGCAGGCCGGGGGGTGGGGACGGGGTGACAGCCCCCAGCTTTGGTGCCTCACCCCCTCGGGCCGTCCTCTCTGCACCCGTCCCCGCGTCCCCTCTGCTGGCATGCCACGAGGGGAAGCCCCCGGACTCCCCACGGCACCCCATTGGGCACCCCGTCCCTCGTACCAAGGATGCACCAACAGCTTCCTGCCTCCCATGTGCCCTCGAACAAAGAACTTTCCTTTTGCCCACCCCGACCCCATCTCGGTCCCATGCCGTGCCGTGCTGTGCAGTGCCGGGCTGTGCCAGGCCACTCTGAACCGTGCTGTGCTGTGCAGTGCCGTGCAGTGCTGAGCCGTGCCATGCAGTGCCGTGCCGTGCCATGCAGTGCCGTGCCGTGCTGTGCAGTGCCGCGCCGTGCCGGGCCAGCTGAACCGTGCCGTGCTGTGCCGTGGCGGGCAGCTCTGCGGGCGGGCAGCGCGGCTCGCCGGGGACACCTAGCGGCAATGCGGCCGCAGGGCCCCCGCCCGCCCCGTTCTCGTAACCCGGCACCCCGGGGCACGCCGCAAAGCCCGGGCTGCGCGTATGGGGCGGGGCTGGGGAGTTGAAACCGAGCGTCCTCGGCCCCGCAATCCGTTCCGGCTCCGCGGACAGGCCGGTCAACCTATCCCCTCTGTCCCCAGATCGCAGGCGGCCTCCCCCAGCCCCTGCCCCGCGCCAGGGTGATGGGCACCGGCCGTGCCGGCTCGGGAGCACCCCGGGGAGGAACGGCCCCTGGTACGGCCCTCGCAGGGACTGGCGCTGGCACGGGGGGGCACCGGGGTCCCCCTCACCGGGGGCTAACCCTCTGCACCCCTTCCTTTGCAGAGAGCTCAAGTGCAATAGCAGAAGCAGCAGCAGAGCCGAGGGTAAGGCGTGCCCGTGGTGGGCAGGGGGGGTCTGCACCCCGAGAGGGGGCGGGGAGGGGGCGGGTGGTGCCGCGGGATCCTCACCGTCCCTCTCTGCCCCCCCAGGTCCCCGCCTCACCTTCCCCGACCCCCATGTCAGCACCTGCTCAGCCCAGCGGCACGCGGGGGAGGAGGAGGTCAGGATGCGCGTGAAGCCCCCGGGCCCAGTGGTAACGACCAGCGTTGTGCGAGGCTCGCCAGACTACGTCCGAGAGCCCAAATTCTACCCTCCGGGGCACCCGGCGCAGCAGCCCCCCGCTTGCCCGGCGGAGAAAGCCTTATCCTGCAGCGTGCTCAGCTTCCCTGAGGGCTCGTGCCCGGCGCTCGGCCGGGAGCACCAGGCGGGTTCGCTGCTGCACGGCGACCCGGCCGACCGGTGCCAGGGCGTTCACGGCGGCACCAAGGAGGCCGAGGAGCTGCTGGGCTGCGCCGGAGAGCCCCGGATCCTGGGGGGCAGCGCGGAGGAAGCAGCCGCCCGCGATCGGGCGCCCGACACCTTCCCCAACGCGACGCTGGCCTCGGGCCGCTGCAACGTCGACAGCATCGTCGCGCTGCTCCGGAGCAAGTGCGGCAACGGGCACATCAACCTTCACCCCGTGGTGCAGCTCATCGACATCATGAAGGACCTCAACCGCCTCTCCGAGGACCTCAAGAGCAGCGGGGTGCATCTGGACTGCGGCAGCCTGCGCGGCAGCGGCGGCAGCGGCGGTGGCCACGAGGACGGCCGGCTGCTGCCCGCCGACCGCGACCTGCAGTACAGCTTCTTCTCCTCGCCCTCCCTGGCCAACAGCATCCGCAGCCCCGAGGAGCGTGGGGTGCTCTGCAAAGCCGAGCCGCCGCGGCACCCCCGGCCCCCGGCCCGCGACGGGGAGGGTGAGGGCGGTGGGGGAAGCGCCCCGCAGCCCCCAGCCTCTGGCAAAGCGCCCGCCGAGGAAGCGGGGTGCTCACAGCCCGACGCCGGCGACTACTCCGAGCTGGCCGAGGCGGACATCCTCAACGAGCTGGCCTCGCTGGCGTGCCCGGGGACGCAGCTGCTGGAGTCGCAGCCGATGGAGCCGCAGCCCCAGTTGCTCCCGGCTCAAGAGCTGGACTCTCAGTCCCGGCTGCTGGATTCCCAGTCCCTGGAGTCGCAGCCCCAGCTGCTCGATGCGCAGAGCTTGGAGCCGCTGCCGGAGTCGCTGGAACTGCAGAACCTGGAGCCGCTGGGGCTGCAGTCGCTGGAGCCGCTGTCTGAATCCTTGGAGCTGCAGTCTCTGGAGCCGCTTTCCGAGTCGCTGGAGCTGCAGTCACTGGAGCCGCTGGCTGAGCCGCTGGGACTGCAGACGCTGGAGCCGCTGCCCGGAGCGCTGGAGCCGCAGCTCCTGGAGGCGCGAGCCCCGCTGCTGCCCTCTGAGCCATCCCTGCTGCAGCCGCAGCCGCTGGGCCCCGTGACGGAGCTGCTGGAAGCGCAGCCGGGCACTGGGGATCCCCTACGGCCCCACAGCCTGCAGCCCCGCCTGGGGGGCTGCCCGCTGAGCGGCGTGGTGAAACGCGGCCCCTGTGGGGGCCGGGGGGCCGGGAGGTGCGGAGAGGATCACCGCAAGTACGCGCTGCGCCGGACTGACAAACCAAAGATGTTGTGCCGCCGGAGGAGGGCAGGGCGAGGGCGGAGGGCTGACGTTGTCCCCGAGAGCCGCGTCCTGCCCCTCGCCCTGCCTGCCGAGCTGCCCCCCGGGCCTGAGGAGCCCGGCACCCCGCTGCTGGCCCCCCCACCGCCCCCTGAAGCCCTAGAGCCCGACGAGGTGCCCAAGACCCCCGCGGCAGCGGGGAAGAAGAGCAAGTGCCGGGGGGTGCGGAAGATGGTGGTGAAGATGGCCAAGATCCCGGTGTCGCTGGGGAGGAGGAACAAAACCACCTACAAGGTGTCGTCGCTGAGCAGCAACCTGAACCTGGAAGGCAAGGAGCTGGCGGCCAGCAGCTCCATGGAGCCCACGCCGCTGCTGAAGATGAAGAACAACGGGCGCAACGTGGTGGTGGTCTTTCCCCCCGGCGAGATGCCCATCATCCTGAAGCGCAAGCGGGGCCGGCCTCCCAAGAACCTGCTGCTGGGCCAGACCAAGCCCAAGGAGCCGGCCCCGGAGGTGAAGAAGAGGAGGAGGAGGAAGCAGAAGCTGGCCTCGCCGCAGCCTTCCTACATCGCCGACACCAACGACAGCAAGGCCGACTACTCGGACGTGTTGGCCAAGCTGGCGTTCCTCAACCGGCAGAGCCAGTGCTCGGGGCGCTGCTCCCCGCCGCGCTGCTGGACGCCCAGCGAGCCCGAGTCCATCCACCAGGCGCCCGACACGCAGAGCATCTCCCACTTCCTGCACCGCGTGCAGGGCTTCCGGCGGCGCGGCGGCAAGGCGGGCGGCTTCGGTGGGCGCGGAGGAGCCCACGCGGCCCGCGCCTCCCGCTGCTCCTTCAGCGATTTCTTCGAGGGCATCGGCAAGAAGAAGAAGGCGCCCGCCGCCCTGCACGCCGACCCCGTGCACCCGCGCAAGAGGGGCCGGCCGGAGCCCGACCCCGTGGGCAAACCCAAGCGCAAGCGGCGGACCCGCAAGAACGGGGTGCTGTTCCCCGAGCAGAACCCCGGGCAGAGCTTCAGCGACAGTGCCTCCGAGTGGGCCGGGGAGAAGGGCAGCCCCTGGGCCCCGCACCACGGCCATGCCGCTGGCCAGCCCGGCCGCAACTGCGGCTACCAGGGGGCCGAGGCCCGGCCTTTCCACGCCGCCGCGCTGGATTCGGGCTCCTCGGGCCGCGCCGGCTTCTACGCGAGCGGCGCCGGCTCCTCGCAGGCCGAGGTGGGCCAGGAGCGGCACAGCCTCTTCACGGGGTACTTCCGCTCCTTGCTGGACTCGGACGATTCCTCCGACCTGCTGGACTTCGCCCTCTCGGCCTCGCGTTCCGAGTCCCGCAAGTCGGCTGCCTATGCGGCCCCCCCTGGCGCCGTGGCGGCGCAGCGTGGCGCGCTGGCTGCCTACCCGGCTCGGGGCGGCAAGGTGCCGACGGCCGCGGGCCCTGGCGCCGAGGCCTTCCACGCCGCCATGCAGGCCCGGCAGGCTTTCCCTCCCGGCCGCCCCACCGCCGGTTACGGCGTCGGCCAGGCGGGCTCCTCGGAGTGCCGCGGCGCCGAGGCCTTCCCCAAACTGGTGCCACCTTCCGCCGTCTCCCGCTCGCCCACCGCGCACCCGGGAGGCACGGCCGGCTACCCGCAGTACGGTGGGTACGGCACGGGGCAGAGCGTGACCCCCGCCGGCGTCTTCCCCCCGGGGAAGCAGTACGGCCCGGCGCAGGACTGCCCCGCCAGCAAGGACTGCAGCTTCGCCTACGGCAGCGGCAGCAGCCTGCCCTCGTCCCCCAGCAGCGCGCACAGCGCCGGCTACGCGCAGCAGAGCGCCGGGCCCAGCCTGCCGCTGGGCAAAGCCTCCTTCTTCAACAGCACCGAGGGCGGGCAGTTCTCCAGCGCCTCGCACACCCCGCTGCGCTGCGACAGCCGCGCCAGCACCGTCTCTCCCGGCGGCTACATGGTGCCCAAAGGATCGGCCTCCTTCCAGCCCTCCCCCGAGAACTGCCGGCCGTTCCCCAGCGCGTCGCAGTGGCCGTTCCGGCAGGGCTACGGCGGGCTGGAGTGGAGCTCGGAGGCGTTCAGCCAGCTCTACAACCCGGGCTTCGAGTGCCACCTCAACGAGCCCAACGTCATCCTGGACATCTCCAACTACACCCCGCAGAAGGCCAAGCAGCAGACGGTGTCAGAGACCTTCTCCGAGTCGTCCTCCGACAGCACGCAGTTCAACCAGCCGGCCGGATACCGGCGCGCCAACAGCGAGGCCTCGTCCAGCGAGGGCCAGTCCAGCCTGTCCAGCCTGGAGAAGCTGATGATGGACTGGAACGAGGCGTCCTCGGCGCCCGGCTACAACTGGAACCAGAGCGTTCTCTTCCAGAGCAACTCCAAGCCCGGCCGGGGCCGGCGGAAGAAGGTGGACATGTTTGACGCGTCGCACCTCAGCTTCTCCTCCTCGTCCTCCTCCTCCTCCGTCTACCCCTCCAAGCGCAGCACGGGGCCCCGGCAGCCGCGGGGCTCACGCGGGGCGTGCGCCTCCAAGAAGGAGCGGGGCACGGGCAAGGCCAAGTTCCCCAGCAAGGCGCAGGCGGTGAACCCGCTCTTCCACGAGAGCACGGACCTGGGCTTGGACTACTACAGCGGGGACAGCAGCATGTCCCCACTGCCCTCCCAGTCGCGGGGCTTCGGGGTGGGCGAGCGGGACCCCTGCGACTACGCCGGGCCTTACTCCATGAACCCCTCGACGCCGTCGGACGGGACGTTCGTGCAGGGCTTTCAGAGCGACTCGCCCGGCTTGGGGCAGCCGGAGCTGGAGGGCAAGCACTTCCCCGCGCTGCCCCACCAGCTGGCGGCCCCCGGGCAGCAGGCTGTCTTCGAGGCCGGCCTCCAGAAAGCCTTCTCGCCCAACTGCTCGCCCACCCTGGCCTTCAAGGAGGAGCTGCGGGCGGGCGAGCTGCGCAAACTGCCCGCCTGCGACTCGCTCAAGCACAGCATGCAGGGGGGGGCTCTCCCGCACGGCCCCCACGTGGCGTGCCGCGACCTGGCCATGCCGCAGCCGCACTACGAGTCCCCCAGCTGCAAAAACCCCCCGTATTGGTACTCGCCCACCGCCAGCACCCGCAGCCCCTCCTCGTACGACGGCAAGGCGGGCGCCGGCATGCTGGTGGACTTCATGGGCAGGACGGACCCCTCGTGTCTCAACCCCCATTTGAGCAGCCCCGGCGGCCCCCACCCCTCCAAGGGCGAGAAGGAGCCCTTGGAGATGTCCCGCGCCCACCACCGCGGCCCCTACGCCTGTCCCCTGATCAATGACTTGAACATCTCCCCCGTCCCGAGGGACTCCATGCTGCAGCTGCAGGACAACTACAGGTACCCCACGTTTGCACCCCAGGGGCACCCCGTCATGGCCCCCGCCCAGAAGAGCGGGTTCTTGGGGCCGATGGTGGAGCAGCACCCCGAGGACACGTTTACGGTCACCTCATTGTAGTGCCACTGACGTGCCGAGCGGACAGCGAGGTTTTGTTACAGGGTAGGTGAGGTGTGATGCTGGGGGCGGGGGGGGGGCTCAGGGGGGCCCTTCTCACCCCTCTCCTCCGTCCCCCTCCCCTCTCCCCCGTGTTGTGTTTCTCTTGCAGAGGTAATTTAGCCAGCACTTTTTTTCTGGAACACTTTTCAAGTTCTGTATTTAACTGGGATTGGAACCGTTTGTTTGTTTTTTATGAAAAAAAAAAAGGAAAAAAAGAAAAAAAAAAAAAAAAAGGAAGGAAAAAAAAAAAAGATTAAAAAAAAGGCAAAAAAAAAAGATGAAAAAAAGGCAAAAAAAAAAAAATTATAAAATACGCGAAACAAAAAGAAAAAAAAAAAAAATAACGGAAGAAGAGAAAAGGAAGAAAGAGACAAACCCTGCTTTTCCCCCCACCCCCCTCCGTACGACGACCGCTCCGTCTCACCCCAACCCGGCGCCGCTTTCCGGACTGCCCTGCAGAAGGACAATCGGACGGACGGACGGACGGGGGGGCAGCGGCCCGGACCCCCCTCCCTGGTGCCGTGGGGACCCTCGGCCGCCCTTGGAGGGGGGGGGGATCTGGTTTGTTTTTTTCTTTTCCCTCCCATTTGCTCACTTGCTGGGGGCGTTTTGCCGTGCCGGACGGTGCTGAGCGCGGAGAGCTGAGCGCCTGGAGACTCGGGCAGCTTCGCCGTGGGACCCCGAGATGCAGCTGTCACCCAGTAAGTGCCATATGGGGGGGGGGATCGGGGTCCCTGGGTGCCACGTCTGGGGTGTGTGGGTGTTGGATGGAGGTGACCTGGGCCCCAGAGCCCTGGGGAGATGGGCGTCAAACCCCCAGGTGTGTGGGTGTTGGATGGGGGATGTGCAGGACCCCAGACCCTTGGGTAACGGGCACCAGACCCCTTGGATATGTGGGTGCTGGATAGGGATTAAGAGGACCCCAGACCCCCAGATATGTGGGTGCCAGGATGAGATGAACAGGACCCCATACCCCCAGGTCGATGGGCACCAGAACCCCGGGTATGTGGGTGTTGGATGGGGGATGTGCAGGACCCCAGACCCCTGGGTAACGGGCACCAGACCCCCGGGTATGTGGGTGCTGGGTGAGCACTGTGAGGACCCCAGGCCCTCAGATGTGTGGGTGCCAGGATGAGGTGAGCGGGACCCCAGACCCCCAGGTAGATGAGCACCAGACCCCTTGGATATGTGGGTGCTGGATAGGGATTAAGAGGACCCCAGACCCCCAGATATGTGGGTGCCGGGATGAGATGAACAGAACCCCAGACCCCCAGGTCGATGGGCACCAGACCCCTGGGTATGTGGGTGTTGGATGGAGGTGAGCAAGACCCCAGACCCCCGGGTAGATGGGCATCAGACCCCCAGCTATGTGCATGATGATGGGGGTGTGCAGGACCCCAGACCCCTGGGTAATGGGCACCAGGACCCCCGGGTATGTGGGTGCTGGGTAGAGGTGAGCAGGACCCCAGACCCTCAGTAGATGGGCACCAGCCCCCTGGGTAACCGGTGTTGGATGGAGGTGAGCAGGACCCCAGAGCCCCAGGTATGGGAGTGTGGCAGATTCCTGGGTACGTGGATGTCAGGTGGGGGTGAGCAGCCCCCTGAGCACTTTGGGTGAGGGGAGAGAACGGGACCCCAGACCCCTGGGTATTTGGGCTCCAGACCGGGTTGATGGGGACCCCAGACCCCTGGGGCACATGGCTACCAGAACCCTGGCTATTTGGGTGCACAATGGGCACGAAGGGGACCCCCAGTGCCAAACCCTTGGGTGGGTGGGTGCCAAACCGCTTGTGGGTGAACCCAGCACCGTGGGCAGGTGGGTGCCGGAGGGGGGGGGGGGGGGGCTTTCAAGACCCCCCATGACATGGGTGCCACCCATTGGGGACGCCCACCCACCCCCTCCTCTCCCCACAGCCCCCCAGCAGCGCACCCTGTGCCCTCCGCCGGCCCCAAGAGCAGAGAGGAGAGGAGAGAGAGGAGGGGGCTCCGCTTCTTCCCCCCCCCCCCCCCCCCCCCCCCGCCTCCCCCCACCGCCAGAAGCAGAGGGGAAAAAACTCTTCGGATTTCGAAACGATTCTTATTTTTTATTTTGATTTTGATTTTTTTTTTATTAAGTTTCGTTTTCTGCACAAACAAACAAACAAAAAAACAACAACAACAAAAAAAACCAACCAGCAAATTGTAAATAAAACTTTTGAGGTAAAAAAAAAAAAAAAAAGGAAAAAAAAAAAGGAAAAAAAAAAAAAGAAATAAAAAAGCAAAAAGGCAAAAAAATTCATCCATCCCCCCCCCCCCCCAAAAAAAAAAACCACGAATAAAATGAAATAAAAAGGGGGGAAATGTGGAGAGAAGCATCAGATGGTGGCGAAAGGCTGAAGCGCAAAGGGGACAAAGCGGAGAGAAGGGCGGAATCCCATCGTTGTGCACTGAGGAAACTTTGTTACGGATCGACCGAGGGGAGAAAGAGGACAGAAAAGAAACCAAACCGACACGGAGACAAAAGAAAAAAAAAGAGAAAAAAAAAAAAGAAAAAAAAAAAGGAAAAAAAAAAAAAAAAAGCCCCACAAAGTGACAATAACCTATTTATTGTATATAATGTTTTATTATAAATCGTGTCTTGTATATTGCACCCCGCATCCACCGTGCTTCTGTGGCGTGCGGCTGCCTGGGGGGTGGGGGGCAGGTTGGGGGCTCAGCCCCATTGCGGCCTATTGGGGGGGGGGGGCAGTGAGCAGGGCCCTGGGGGGGCACCTGGAGCATCTCCGTCCCCCCAGGGAGCACGGTGCCCCCCCAGCACCCATGGGTGCCCTCCTCCCCAACTTGTAGGGATGGGGCTCAGCCCTGCAGCATCCTTTATGGGGGGGTCACAGCCTGCTGCAGGGCGGTGTTGTGCGGTGCTGGGGGGGGTCTGGGGGGAGGGGGGAGGAAGAGGTTGCTATGGAGAACAGAACGCAGCGCATACTGATGGGCAGGGGGTGTGGGGGGAGCGCAGCCAGCACCGTGGGGGTGTCTGTGTGGTGCCATGTGAGCCTCCCCCAAAAAATAAAGGTGTATGGGGTTGGAAGGGTGCCCCAGATCTCAGCTCACGTCCCTTTGTAGGGTCGGGATGCTGGGAGTGACGAGGGTGGGCTGCAGCTCCCCCCCCCCCCCCCATCAGGTGCAGGAGGTTGGGGTTTGGAGGAGGCATCACTGTGGGGCGCAAAGTAGGGGGGGTGGGAGGGCTGCTCTGCGGTGTCTGCAGCACCCAACGTGCCCCCAGGGTCCTTGGGATCAAGCATGGGGGGGCTGAGGGTGGAGGGGATAGGAGAGCACTGCTGGCATCCAGGGGTCTGCAGCATCACCACCTGCATCCCAGGGCTGTCCACCCCATCCCCAGGGACCACCGCCATCCCATAGACCTCCACCCCATCCCCAGTGAGCATCCCCATCCCATTGGCACCACCAGGGATGATCTCCATCCCACGGGCACGCAGGTTGAGCTGTGGGGACCCATTGGGTAGCAGTGCCCCGTGCCCACCCCGATGCCACCCAAACTTTAGGATCTGCGCTGTGCAGGAGGGCGCCGTCCCTCCATTTTGCCCCAGTGCCATTTTGGGGGCACGGTGCCACCCGGGGGTTTCGGACAACACCCCCCCCTCTCCTTCAAATTAATGGCAGTGCCGTGAAGAAAATTGAAGCCATTATTCTTCCCTCCCGTCCTCCATACCCACGAAGCTCACCCACTTGACATGCTAATCACAGCTAACGAGGAAGGGAGGCCATTCCCCACGTCAGCCTGGCGCAGCTGGCATCGCCCCACCGAAACCCCCCCAGCTCTCAGCCATGCCACCCTCATCCCCGACCCCACTGCGACACAGGGAGGGTGGGCAGGGGCTGCTGGAGGTGCCCCCACTGCAGGGAGGGCCTCAGCTGCAGTGCTGCTTTTCCCAGAGGAAGGGCCAGGCCCTGGGAAGCTATTTCCCCCCCCCCTCCTCCTCCCCCTTGCAACCCCCCCTCTGTGCTCCTTCCGCTCCTCCTGCAGTAACTCTGGGTGTGATGGCGAGTGCGGTGCTGGAGGACCCCCTCCCCATTTTGGGGTCCCGCTGAGCCCCTCACCGCAACCAGCCAGACGCAGCCGTGCCCGTCAGCCCCGTATCCACGTGCTGGACTCAGCCCAGCCGGGCAGAAAGCTCTGGAGCCCATTAACATTCCCCTGAGCCATCTCGTCCCCTCTCTGCCCTGCCTCTGTTTTAATCAAGCCCAGCCTGGCGCCGTGCAAATAACCGGGGCGGTCGGCACCCTGCGAACCCGCAGCGCTGCTGGCGCCGGGCACGGCTGCCCTGCTGTGTGCCCACATCCTCAGTGTGTGCCCACCTCCCTGCCGGGTGCCCGTGTCCCCCCACAACGTCCCCATGCTGCTCTCACACCCCACCGCGTGCCGATGTGTCCCAGCACATCAGTGCATCTCCAACGGGTCTCCGTGCCCCCGGTGTGTCCCCGTGTTCCCAGCACACCCCCATGTCCCCAGCGTCCCCACGTCCCCCATGGTGTCTCCACGCCCCCAGTACACCCTCATGTCCCCAGTGCCCCTCTGTGTCCCCAGTATATCCCCACGACCCCAGTGTGTCACCGAGTCCCCAGTACTTCCCCCTTATCCCCAGTGCATCCCCAAGTCCCCGCGCGTCCCCATGTCCCCAGTGTGTCCCCATGTTTCCAGAGCACCCCCATGTCCCCCGTGTGTCACCGCATCCCCAGTGCACCCCCATGTTCCCATTACATCCTCATGTCCCCATCGTGTCCCCATGCCCCCAGTGCACCTCCATATCTCCAGTGCACCCATGCCCCCATGTCCCCAGAACATCCCCACATCCGCAGTGTGTCCCCATGTCCCCATGCCCCCATGTCCCCAGAACATCCCCACATCTGCAGTGTGTCCCCATGTCCCCAGTGTCCCCACATGTCCCCAATACGTCCCCTTGTCCCCATAGCATCCCCATGTCCCCAGTATGCCCCCCCAAGTCCCCCATATGCCCCATGCCCCCCCTGCAGCCCCCTGTCCCCCTCATGTCCCCACGCCCCACTGTGCCCCACATCCCTGCACACGGCAGCACTGCGGCCGCCCATCCTGGGGGGCAGAGGGGGGCTGTGTGGCCGTGGGAGGGGAGGACAGAGCCTCACACAGATCTTCACTCTCTGGTAATTTTCACAGCCGTGCTGGAGCCAGAGGAGCTGAGATCAGCAGAGCGGGGGCCGGGAGAGCAGGGGAGGGAAGCGAAGGCTCTTGCCAGGCTGGCAGTAATGTTTGCTGGGTGATGGAGTCGGGGGGGCTGCGCAGCCACTTCAAGCACAACCTCCAGCAGGGCAGTGGGGTTTGGAAGCTGGAGGTTTGGGTTCCCCCGGACACCCAGGGACTGGGAAGGGATGGGGAACCCCACATCAGCGTGTCCACACCCCGCTCAGTGGGGCGGGAGGCAGTGCTCCTTTTGGGGTTGCAACGGGGGGTCCTGACCCCATAGGGTGGGGGCACTCGGAGCACATCCCCAACACTGCGGGGAGCAGAGGGGAGCCCAGCCCCTGGGGAGGCTTCTCTGCAGGGGAAGCAGGAGGCATCGGGGGGGTTGTAGGGTCATGGAGGCGGTGGGGCGGGGAGGGCAGCTGGGTCCTACAAGGGCAGAGCTGTGGGGTTCGTGGCGGCCCTGTCCTGTAGGAAGCAGCAGGAGCAAGGCCAGGCGTGCCCACGTGGGGCCGGCAATGGGTTGGGGTCCGTGTGGGGTTTGGGGTGGGAGCTGTACGGGGTTCGGTGCCAACCCCACCGCTTGTTTTTCCAAGGGCCTGGGCTGCTGTGAGTTATCAGCGGTGGCAGAAGCGCGGCGCTTCCTGTCTCGGTGTGCACGCCGGCTCCTCGGGGAGGGATTAAGGGGATTATATTATTATTTGTTATCACCGAGGGGGGAGAAGGGAAAAAAAAAAAAGGAAGAAACCTCCATTGCTGGGAACTGTGCCTAATCAGAGCAGAGATTAGCTGCTGCCCTGCGCCTCGCCCATGGACTGCGGGCAGGGGGACCACGGTGACCTCACCTGGGATGGGGATCTGGGGGCTGCCCCGTGGCTCTCATGTCCCTCCCATGGGGGTGACGTGGGGCCAGAGGTGAGCGATCCCCCACTGCCAGCTCAGCCCTGAGTGACTGAGTCAGAGGGAGCAGCTGGGGGAGGGTGGGTGGGCCCAGGGATGTGCCCTGGATACACAATGGATGTGCCATGGAGGTGCCCTGGATACACAATGGATGTGCCATGGAGGTGCTGTGGATACGTGGATGTGCCATGGATGTGGCATGGATACAAAATGGATGTGCTATGGATGTGCCATGGAGGTGCCATGGATGTGCCATGGATGCACCCATGGTTGTGCCATGGAGGTGCTGTGGATGTGCCCATGGATGTGGCATGGATACACAATGGATGTGCCATGGATGTGCCATGCTTGCAGCCATGGATGCACAACGGATTTGGCACGGATGCACCCACGGATGTGCCATGAATGTGCTGTGGTTGTGCCCGTGGGTGCACCACAGACATCACCAGTCCCCTCACTGCGTCCTGGCCCATCCTCATCCTCACAGGGATGAAGGCTGAGCTGAGTCACGCTGCACTGGGCCACAAGAGAAGCCTGTGGGGCCAGCGAGGGCTCTGCCACCCTGCCCAGGGAGAGGAGGATGCTCTGGCTGAGCCAGGGGCACGCAGCCAGCAGAGCACAGCATGTCCCATCCCATTGTCTCTGTGCGCTGCTCCCTGCCCTGTGGGGCTGCCAGCATCTTTCTGAGGAGCAGAAAAGCCCACCAGCCTCAGGGCGCAGGGCTGGGCACCCCAGGTAGCAGCATGGCACAAGCGCTCTGCACAGAGATCTCTGGAGATGGAGTTGGCTTTTTCATCCCTTCCTCAGCTCTTCTGGCCAGGCAGCAGCTCCCCAAGGCCAGCCTTGCTCATTACACTGCAGCTCACCTTCTCCTTCCCACTGCAAACAAGCGCACGTCTCAATTTATTTATTGTTTCCCTCTTTCCAACCCCCCCCCCCCCTCCCAGTTCTGAGCAACCGGAGGCTGATCCGGGTTCAGACGTGGGGTGTGGGAGTGGGGCAGCCCCAGCTCCAACCTCACCTGGGCTGCGATGGGGCTGGAACCGCTGACAGCACACAAAGCCCAGCCATGGAGCTGCCTCTGCGCACCCTTGCACTGATGGACCGCGCTGTTTTCTTTAGTCTTTTATTTACACTTTATTGCTCTTGTTTTTGCACCGGCAAGCGCTGCTGGAGTGCACAGAAATCCTTCAGATCTCGGCTGGCAGCAGAGCTCTGCCTAATCATAGTCATTATCTGGAAGCAGGTAATGGGCATCTTTCCCATGTTAATTTGAAAACAGAGCCGGAGAGAGCAGGACGGCGGCGACAGAGCGGGATCCGAGCTTTGGGGTGGGGGCACGGGGGGCACCCCATGCATGGCTGCTGCCCCAAGCTTCGTGCTCCATATACCCACCAGGAAGGGCTGCACTGCAGTGCTGCTGAGCCCCAGCATCCCCAGCTCTGGAGGATGCCGCTCGCCCTCCTCCTCCTGCCTACCCTCAGAACTTGCCCTCGGCTCGGCCCAGCGAGGCTCAGCCCTTCGTTAGCAAGGCCTCGTCCCTTTCATCCCCGGCTGCAGGAGGGGATGGGATGCAGGGTGGCGGGAGGATGGCTCCCATGGGCGATGCTCCCCCTCGCCGGGGCCGGGAGGGGAAGGCTGGGTGGCGTTGGAGTTTCGTTTGCTGAGATACCATTAACGAGTGAGCAAAGGTTGCAGAGTCTCCATGGAGACAAGACAGCAAGCGAGACGAGCGGGTGTGCAGCCGAGGTTAGAGCTGATTAGTAAATGTCAGCAGCACAGCCACTGCCCGCTGCCGAGCTGCCCAGCAGCACCCTGTGTGTCCTGTGTGTCCCATGCACCGTGGGCACAGCGTGTATCCCACGTGCTGCATGCATCCCATGCACCAGGGACACTGTGCATCCCATGTGCGCCCTCCGTGCTGCACACAACCCATGCACCACGGGCACCCTGTGCTCCCCTTGTTCTGCATTGCATCCCATGCACCACAGGCACCCTGTGCTCCCCTTGTTCTGCATTGCATCCCCTGCACCACAGGCACCCTGTGCTCCCCTTGTTCTGCATTGCATCCCCTGCACCACGGGCACCCTGTGCTCCCCTTGTTCTGCTTTGCATCCCATGCACCGCAGGCACCCTGTGCTCCCCTTGTTCTGCATTGCATCCCATGCACCACAGGCACCCTGTGCTCCCCTTGTTCTGCATTGCATCCCATGCACCACGGGCACCCTGTGCACCCCCTGTTCTGCACTGCATCCCATGCACCACGGGCACCCTGTGCACCCCACGTGCACCCTCATACAGCCCAAGCACCCTGTCCACACTGTGCATTCTGTGTGCTGCGTGCATCCCATGCACCATGGGCACCTCATGTGTTGCATGTGCTCCATGCACCCTGAATGCAGCATGCATCCTGTGCATTTCATGCATCCCGTGTGCATCCACTACCCTCAGTGCTGCTTGCACCCCATGCACCCTGCAAGCCCTAGGCACCTTGGGTACTTCATGCACCCTAAGCACCCTGTGCACCCCACATCCTCTTCCCTCTGCAGCCCAGATTGATGCTGGTAGGGCTGCGACTCACGAGAAGCAGGACAAGCCCAGAGCATGTCATGGTGTGTCTGTTTCCAGAGCATCTCTGCAGCTCTGGTGCTGCCAGCCCTGGCTCCCTTCCTGCAGGGATGCAGCTGGAGCCGCTCTGCCTTCATGCTGTGTTCTACTCAGCCATTTTGTGTGCAAGGACAGCACAGGGGCAGCCAGCTGGGGACAGGCACCCAATGCTCCCCCCTCCCCCCCTCCAGCATCCCTGAGTGAGGACGTGGCCACGGCCCCATGCAAGGCTGGGCAGCACAGCACAAGATAAGCTGGGGGCTCAATTCTTCAGCCAAGGATTTCTGCTCATCCCTGTCTGTGGAGTGAGGAAAGATGAGGCTGGATCTGCTGGATGCCGTCTGATTTTAACGAGGAGCAAAGCCCAGGTTGAGGAGAGCAGGGGTGGGATGGAGCCAGAGGGGCAGCAGTGTGGAGAAGGGCCCTTTTAGGTGAGTGGGGGTTTGGAGCCCACCCAGGGAAGAGGCAGGAGCAGCCTGGCTGCCTGTCCCTGGCCCCCAGAGCATCATTTCTTTCCAGAAAACAGCACCTGGCAGGCGAGAGCATCCCTCTTGCAGAGAAACAAGTGTCAGGGGGTACGGCGGGGGGGCTGGATCCTGCAATTTAGCAGGTATTATTCGGCAGCTATAAACAGAGCCTCTCACACAGGCGGGGAGAGATAAAGGTTGCAGCGCAGATACAGATTAGGTGGTTCCCTTGAGGCTGTGACACCTTGAGATAGAAGCAGATCTTCTTTAAGGCAACGGCTGGCTGGCAGCCTGGAAAACCTGGAGCCCACAGCCTCCAGCTGCGCCTTGAGGCCCCGTCCTCGTTCCCACCCCATGTCTTTGCACCCATGGACGTTGGTGGTGGGTGGGGGCTGCAGCTGAGCATCCCATCCCAGGGCCTGTGCATGTGAGAGGTGCAAAACAGGCGAGAACGAGCCACTGCCAACACGTGCAGGTGCCCATCTCAACCAGGAGGTGTGAAAGGAGGCAGTGGTGGAGGTGAGACCCTGCTGTCCAGCACCGCAATACCTGCGTTGGTTGGATTTGGGAGCAATCCATTTTAAAGCCCCCAGCAGAGCCGCCTGCACCTCACACCATTCATTTCGCCTCCAGCTTCTCCAGGCAGAAATGAACCCAGCACTCCTGTTTGTAATCAGGCAGGGGAAGAAAGATTTAATGCTCCAGGTGCACAGACAGAAGCGCTGCGGCAGCGGTGCACCGCGCTGTTAATTTTTGATCAAGTATTTGCTCCCGCAGTTTGGGACAATGGAAATCTTTGTTCACTCTCTTCCTTCCCCCCCCTCGAGGGTGTCTCCTCCAGGCAGAGGATTACTGCTCTATAGCAACCCGTGCTGTGTGGCTGACCGAAGGGGGGGTCCCCAGCATTGCCACCACCCTGCTGAGGACCAGCAGGATGGTGAGCAAGGCTCAAGGGTACCCCTGTGCCCGGTACCCCCAGTACCAAGCGCCCTACTGCCCAGTATCCCCATGCTGAGCCATTCTGGGCCTGGTATCTCCATGCTGAGTAGACCCAGTAATCCCAAATTAAGGTTCCCCAGGGCCCAGTGCCAGGCACCCCAGGTCCTGCACTCCTAGTGCTGGGTATCCCTGGGCCCTGTATGCTGGATACTCCCAAGCCTGGCCCTTCCACACAGGGTACCCCCAGGGCTCACTGTGTCAAGTGCTGGGTACCCCCAGGACCCAATGCCCCTAAAGCTGGATGGCCCTGGGCCTGATACCCCCTGTGCTGAGTACTCCTAAGTCTGGTATCCTCAATGCCACGTATTTTCAAGCACAGCACCCCCATACCAGGTACCCCCATACCGCATACCCTCTGGGCCTGGTACCCCCATACTGGGTATCACCAAGCCTGGTACCCCCAGCTCCCATACTCCCCCAGCCTGGTCCCAGGGCCCGCATGGTGCATGGGACCCTCTGGGTTGGTCCCTAGCTCCAAGACCCACCAGCCCAGCCCTGTCCTCCCCATACCCCCCCTTGTTCCTCCCCCGACCCCCGCCCTGGTGTGACACCCCCACTCCCCCAGGTGGAACTTTCCTCCCAGGCCGTCAGACCATAGAGGCGAAAGGCAACACCCAAGTGCGGCTCTCAGTGGTGGGGGGAGGAGGGGAGGGTGGAAAAGAGACGCTTTTCCTCCAAAGTCGCACAGAGTTTTGCCGTGATCTCGCCACACAGAACACAGAGTCATTTTTTGAAAGTGCTCTAACTGTTCGTGCTGTCGCGACTTTCCCTCCCGTCGCGGGGACGCGTTCTAAAGCCGCTCGGACCCCCCCGTCCCGTCCTCCCCGTGGTACGTTCCGCCCTGTTTACTCTTTTTGCGCGGCTCCTTGGGTGGGGTTCCCCTCCTGCTCCAGTTTCGTACGTAAGTGGCGCAGGGCGCCTTTGATAGACAGCCGCCCTCAGCCAATGGTGTGGCCGTATCGCTGGGCGGTAATCCAATGGCGCCGCGGGCCGGCGGCCGGGAGGAGGCGGGGCCAGGCCCGGTCAGGGCAGGGAGGGGGAGCTGTGGAATGGCGGACGGCCGGGCTGGCCCGCCCTGGTGGTAACGAGCCCGGGGGGCCTGAGAGAGCAGCACCGGAGTGGGGTGAGTGCGAGAGGGCTGAGTGGCGGCTCCCCGGCCCTCTCTGGCCGCCCCGTCCCGCAGGAGAGCGGCGGAGGCGTTGGGGTGGGCCGCTGGGCCCTTGCTAAATAGTGAGCTCTTGCGTTGAGGCGGTCAGCGTTTCCTGCCACATAGTGAGCTCCGGGGCCTCGCCGCCCCCGGGGGCTGAACGGCTCGGAACCGGGAGCGGCGGGGAGGGGAGGGGGGCTGCGCTGGGGCGGGGGGGGCCGGGGCTGCGCGTGGGGCTGCCTGGAGGCCTCGCTGTGAGTCCATGCTGGGGCTGGGACCGAGGGCTGGGGGTCAGGGGGGGCCGGGCCGGTGGTGCTGGGCAGCGCAGGGCTGTGCTGCACGGCTTCACGGCAGCACGGGGGAAGGGCGCTGTGAGCAGCGCGCCGGGCTTTTCCCCGTGTCAGAGCAACGCCCGGTGCCCAGCTGGGGGCTGCTGCTGCTGCACGGTGCCGTGCTGTCACCCCGCGTGCCTCCTTCCCTCCCTTAACGCCTTACTGGAGGTGTGGGAGCCCCAAAAGCACACGTGACTCTTCCCCCCCCCCCCTCATGGTGTCCCACAGCTCTGTTGGAAATGCCCCCTCCTCTCAGCCTCTATCTCTAAACGAGCTTTGAAAGCTCCAGTGTGATCTGGTGAAGTTTGGTCAGAGGCACTGACTGACCTGGCATTGACCTCAGCCCGCGCTCCTTTCAGAGGTGGAATAAGTTGCTGGTGAATGTCCTCAGGGTTGTGCCTCGCTGGTAGTTAGGCTCGTGTTGGGGCTGCTCCTTTGGGATACAAATAGCAGACAGCCTTTGGTGAAAGGTAAGGGATGGCAGCTCTTCCCTCGTAGCTCTTATTTGACCTCAGAGAGCTTCTTCTGCTTGTCCCTTCTGTAAGTTTCACGTTTGGCACTGCTGTTCTGCTTTCTTTAGCAGCAGCAGCAGCTGGATTGCATGCTTTCCCATTGATCAGACTGCTGGCGGGGCCATACAGTGGGTTAAGAGAGCAGCAGAACACCAGGTTGGCCTTCAGGAGCTTCATTTGTCCGGTGACATCAAGCCATCAGTGCTGCAGGTGTTAGTGGACATGCAATAAGATCAGTGGTAATAAAGTTGTATTAAATCCACCTGCTTCGCTCAGAGCCGTGGTTTACCAGGCCCTCACACTTGTGTGTCCTCCCTTGGGACTTGTGAGAACGGAAAAGTTGGGAGCGAAGGACATAAGGAGCCAGCAGTGTGTTTGTGTGTGAGTTCCCTTGTGGCAAAGCTGATGCACAGCATTACTTTGGGGGAAGTACTGAAGGTCACACGAGGAGGGGGACTGGTTGTGTTTTCCATCAGTGTGAGACGCCTGCAGGACGGGTCGCTGTGAAGCGGTGCAGAAGTTTCTCGCCCTGGTTTGCCTCGCGTTGACCTCGAGTGGGATTTTGTCATCAAAGCTGATAGAGTTTCATCCAAAACTTAGTTAAAAGCAAACCAAAGCTAACATCTGCCCACTGAAAGCACAGGCAGTGCGTTGATAAGAGTGGCTTTGACAATCTGCTTGCAGTCGCAGCCAAGGACAAGCTTGATCCCAGAGCTGGGGTGCAGCGAGCAGAACGCTTTTGTTTTCTTTCCTTTGCCATTGTGAGGACTGTGCTTCCAGAGTTTGGATGAGAGAGTGTTGCCCATGCTTTAGGGGCCACCTAACCCTGGTGTTTGGTGGATCTTCCTGGGCAGGTTGGTAACTGCAGGGATCAAACGCAGCATTTCTGCCCTCCGACCCATCACCTTGCATTGGTGATGGGAGGTTCAGGTTGGATATGAGGAGGAGGTTTTTCACTCAGAGTGTGGTGAGGCACTGGCACAGGTTGCCCAAGGAGGCTGTGGATCCCCATCCCTGCAGGCATTCAAGGCCAGGCTGGATGTGGCTCTGGGCAGCCTGGGCTGCTGGTTGGCGACCTGCACACAGCAGGGGTTGGAGCTGGGTGAGCACTGTGCTCCTCTGCAACCCAGGCCATCCTATGATTCTAGAGCCTGGCTGTGTGCAGATGAGAGCAGGTTTCCCTTGCTGTACGCAATGTGAACTGTAAGGGAAAGCCTTCTGATTGCAAACTGAATGCCAGCTTTTCCTCCTGCACGTTTGCACCGCTTGAAAACCTAAATGCGTTTTGTTTGTTTTCTTGCTTTGCAGCAAGTTCAAAACGCAAATGCCCCAATTCCCCCCTTTCCAAGCTCTGTGCTGCTGCTCAGGCTTTCCCAGGCTGCTGCAGGGCGATGCTAGCAAGGCCCTGCTTCATCTCACTGTTCTCAACCTTTGCTCCCAGCCCTGTGAAACCAAAGGAGCAGCAGAATGCTTTTCCTCCCCTTGGCCCGTGGGCTCAGCCGTGCTTCTTGCTGTAGCCCTGTGTTCTCTTGCAGCAGCACAGCAGGCTGTTTCCTTCGTGAATAACGCGGCGCTGAGCAGAGCGGTGCATTTTGGTTCAGAAGGTGTTTGCAGGCAGTGGTGATTCACGATGAATAATAGAACCCCTGTGATAACTGCCAGCCCAGTTTCTCAGCATACTTGGGATGTATCTCATTCTTCTGGGCTGGGCTAGGAAAAGCTGATTTCATTCACAAAGCTTAGATAATCACAGAGTGTGGGCGGAGGGGTTAAAACTGCACCGATTGCCTCATGTGCTCATGGTTACGTTGGTAAATTCTGTTTGTTTGTTTGTTTGTTTTAAATGATGGTGGGTGAACAAAGGTGAAGATGAAGATGTTTTGGGATGGACTGCAATAAGGAAGGATCCAGGATCCAGTGTGAGATGCTTTGATCCTTCTGGATCGCTGCTCTCTGCATGCTTTCCAGACTCATTCCCAGTGTAGGGTTTCTGTTTTGGCAGTGGGTTTGGTGGTGCTCAGCCCTGGGGGTGCAGCTGTATGCAGCCCCTCTGGATGGGGTGCTGCATTCCTCTGGGAGCCCCAGGAAGGAGCTGTGTGTCTGTACCAGCTGCGCAAGGGTAAATATTTGTGAGATCAGGCCCTTGGTTACAGCAGATTAACGTTTATTTAAATATTCGGGGGTATTTATAAACGCTGTGGAGGTGGCTTCTGGGTAATAAGCAAATGAGTGCTCAGAGCAGAACCACCCTGGTGGCATTCACTTCCTCTGTATTTCTGCAACCCTGTGCAATCAGGGCGCCGTGCGTTTCCTCTGTGAGGAGGGGAGGCTTCACTGCAAAGGGCACAATGTGAGCAGGAGCTTCTGCACGGGGCTGGAATGAGGCCTGGTCCTGGTTCAGGCATGGTTTGCTTTTCTGGCCGAAGGGCAGCAGGATTTTCTCCTCCCAGCAGTCCCTTCCCAGACCTCAAGCTCAGTGTTCCGATGAGGCGGTGCAGAGCATTCGCTGCGTGCTGAGCCCTGGACCTGCATGTGGGAGAAGATGGGGCTTTGTGGGATGCTGTGGTGAAGTTCTGTGCTGTGAGAGCGGTGAGGGGCTGGAACAGCTGCCCAGAGAGGCTGTGATGCCCCGTCCATCCCTGGAGGTGGTCAAGGCCAGGTTGGATGGGGCCCTGGGCAGGTATTAAATGTGGAGGTTGGTGGCCCTGCATGTGGCAGGGGGTTGGAGCTTCGTGATCCTTGAGATCCCTTCCAACCCTGTGATTCTGTGGCCCTGGAGAGTAGAATGGGAGCTGCCTGCGAGGTGGCACAGCTTGGCAGCTGTTCTTAAGGCTTAGTTTCTACATGGCAGGCGGCTGCTGCTCCATCGCTGCGGCTCTGAGATGGCTGCTGGCTGGGAGGTTTCGGTTCTGCATGGCAAGGTGTGCAGCAGGGTGGGAGGGACAGCACGCAGGTCGCTGTGCTAACGATGATTCCTTCGTACTCCACCAAAGCTGAAGCGTGGGCTGATGACTTTGGTTTCTGCTGGGAAGTCCTCAGTAAGAGCTGAGCTCTTCCCCTGCGTTGTATGCAGTCAGAGGACCTTCCTGATGGGAGGCGCTCATTTCGTGTGCACGGTGATGTTTGAAGTTTGGCCGGTTCCATAGGAAGCACAGACCCTCTTCTTGCCACACGTGGATCTGAATGGCGGCGTTCCTCTTCAGATGGAGGAGCTCAGTGGGGAGGACGGCTGCTCTGCGCTCACCTTGTGGTTTGGCCGTGCTCTGCTCCGTGTCCCCCGATGCCGGAGTGGCTCTCAGTGTCGGTTCTGTGTCCTGTTTGCTCGCTGATATTTCCTGTGATGTTCCGGAGCGACGTTGCCAGCTCCCGTTCCTCCTCATCAAACTGGGCTAATGACTCTGACCTTTTGTTTGTAAAGCAGAAGGAAAAGGCTCAACAAAATACTGGAGCTTATTTACTATCATTACCTCGGTGATGAGCAACGCCACTTTGCGGTGCTTCAAAGAGGCTTCGCTTATAAGATGCTGGAAATCCCGAGAGAGAGAAAACGTTTCAGATGGAGGAGGAGGAGGGGGAAGGTTCCTCCCAGCCCAGTGCTGTTAGCATACATGAGGTAATGCCTCCAGCCCTCGCCCTTCCATCTGGCTCCATGCAAGAGCTGCTCACAGCCTTTGCTTCCCCGTGCAGCAGCCAGGCTGGTTGGTGTCACTGCATGGGAGCGAGCTCTGCCGAAATCTGCTCTCACGCTGCACGGTTTTGCAGAGCACTCTGTTGACCTCTTGTATTACCGCTAATAAGATTGAATGTGGTTTTAATTTCTCGTTTCCTCTTTCACTGGACGCCCTTTCCTTCTTTCTGAGAGCCTCGCTTCAACTCCGCGCCGCGAAAGTCTTTTTCTGCTGCTCAAAGAATGAATGATGCTTTGCTTTCAGGCGGCTCCGTGCTGGAGGGCTTGAAGTGGCATTCAGAGAAGGCTATCAGCCACAATATCTGATGTATTGGCGTGGCCGTGCTTCATGCATGGAGTGCAAAAAATAGGATTTAATTGAGAGGGAGGGGGAACGGCAGCCCTGGCTGAATGGATGGGTGAAAGTTCCCCGACCACCCCTTAGCGCAGCACAGCGCTCTGAGTGCTTGCTGGAGCAGGAGGAGTTCCCTTTCAGGCACCCTGTTTTTGTTCATGTGTAGCTCATGGGTTCGGCCTTGCAGCTGCAAAAAAAGCCCAACAAAACCAGGCATAAAAAGAAAGAACGGTGCACACACCCAGATCCTGCTTCTTTGAATGGCAACAGCTGCTGAGCCAATGGTGTGCTGGAGGAAGGCGTGTGGCTCTGAATGCTGCTTGTGTCCAACCTTTACCTTCTGTAGCGGCCACTTCCCCTTCCAGGTGGAGCTGGAGGCAGGCAGCATGCACTGCATGGCCCTTGGGTTGCTGGTGAGGAGGAGTGTTGTATCAGGGTTACTTGTAGGCTCTGCCTTGGGTGGGAGGCTTCCATAAAGCAGCTTATCACACAGCTTTGATAGAAAGACTCGCATCTTTAGCATCCCTAAAGCAGCCTCATCTCTGCCGCGAAGATTCGCTGGATGAAGGCTTCAAACTCTCTGCAGTGGTTTGGGGGTGAGGCAGAGCCCAGGATGGCGCAGGTTACCTGAGGTGAAGTCACTGCTGGGCTCAGAACACGGCATGGAAGCAGTTTCTCAGGCTGTCCTGTGGGGTTACACAGGTGGCCATCGCCGCATCCAGTGTGCCCAGTGTGCAGATCCATCCCTGCGCTGCTGGAGCAGCTGTTGGAATGGGGAAGCAGAACCCCAGGATCTCCCCATCATGGATGCACGCGTTGCCCCCCATCCGTCTCCTTTCTCCACCTCTCATCTCCTTTCTCCACACCCAAAAAAACCCCATGAGGGCTCCGAATGCAGCATCACACAGCGCTTCTGCCTCCTGCAGCCGAAACACCTCGCGTGTTATTGTGACTTCATTAAGGTGCCCTTTGCAAACCGTTTCAGTTCAGATGCTCCAGGCTGTCCTGTTGTTTCAGTTCGGTTTCTTGTGACAGGAATCCCAGCACACACACAAGGCTCCTGCAGAACATCTGGGCCTCTCTCTTTATTTTTGCTCGTGTCAAAGGTTAACTTAAAATATTAATGCTGCAAAGATTCGTTTAAGATATTCAAAAATGTTCAGGCAAGAATGCATGTACATATTGTAATTACTTCCTTTTTCTTACAATTAAAGTAATTGGATTATATTTAATGAGCTATTTACATTTAATAATTAAGAAAAGACTTATCTTTGCAGTATTCCCCAAGTGCAGCAGAAGGGTGGGGGCACTCGGAGCTGTGATATAATTATCCAGGCGTGAGTGGAAACTGAAAGAGCAGTTGAGCTGTATGGAAAACACTTGGAACAGGGTTGTTCCTACCCTCCTCCATTAATCCAAAGAGTTGAGCGTGTGTTAAAGGAGTGGGGGCTGAGATGGGGCTCATCAGCTGAGGAGGAAGGCTGAAATGCATGCGGAGTTTGCAGTTGTGCTCCTGGGCTGAGTGAGAGCCGCAGAGGGGTGAGCACACCGAAGCCACCTGTTGATGGAGGCCGTGGTGCCGCTGGCTTCGTGTCCTTGCCCAAATCACTCCTAGGTTTAACGGGGAGTGCTCTGCTCCTTTTGCTGCTCCTGGTTCCTAGGAGGCAGCGAGGCCGGAGCAGCGCGCGCTGGAGGAGCCCGGTGTCCCTCCTGACGTGTCTCCTCACAGCAAAGACCTTGAAACCTCTCTGCTTCTGAGCTTTAATTCCTGTTGAATCAATAGTTCCGTATTCTGAGAAGGAAACCTCTGACGGCTCTCTTTAATTGCACGAGCTGCCTTTCTCTTGGCACATCTCTCCTGGAGTTCCATTTCGATGCGTTCGTTCTGCCCGTGCCCCATAGGAGCGCTGGGTGACCCTCTTTGTTTAAAACCTTGGTCAGCTAAATGAATGGAAGCATCCACGAGGGCAACAGCTTGGTTTCAGGAGTGAAAAATGTCGAGGTCAGCCAGCTGGCTCTGCTTGCAGCCAGGCAGAGGCCTGGCAGGGGGGTGGGGGTGGCTGCGTGTTCCCCAGGAGCAGCAGCACCCAGCGAGCCCCTTTCCAACAAAGCAGCATGGCTGTTTGCTGCCCCATGGCATGCTGTACAATGCTGTTACTCTGAGAGCAGAGCTGATGCTTCCCAATGTCACAATGTAGCCCTGGCAGAGTGCAGTGCTGCTCCTGCCCGGGGCTGTTTGCCTGCATGGCTCTTCGGTAAGGCTGCTGCATTGCACCCTGGGGTTGTTGAGGTGGGGTGGTAACGCATGGAGGGTGCTTTGGGGGTTCTGTGCTTTAGGACCTGCTTTGGGAAAGCTGTGTGTGCTGGGGCTGAGGAAGCAGCACGCTGCAGTGGTAGGAGGTGCTGGGGATTTACTGTGCGTCTCCCCTGCGGCTCACGGGGAGAATAGAGCACTGTGAGAGGAAGCAGCCCTGCAGCTGCCCTTCACTGCTGACTGCTGCTCAGCTGCTGGCAGGCTGGGCCCTTAATGACAGATGAGCCCGTGACGCGTTTTTGGGAATGAATCCTTGTTACAGCTGGCAGGATGGAGTTTGTGGCATCGCATGGCAGTTTGCTCTATAATTTTGCTCCCTATTACTCGGATGCAGCACTGATTGCTGGGTCTCTCTCTGAGTGTGGAAGCGTAGCGTTTCTGATTGCTGCATCCCACTTCTGTGTGGCTGCATTGTGAGCTTGGATATCGCCCTGAGCACTCAGCAGAGCCTGCTGCTGATTTCCCCCCACCCCAGTTCTCCATGTGTGTGTGGCTGCTGCTTCCCTTTCTGCTCGCCTTTTGGGGTTACATAAAAGCCAGTCTCTTTCTGGCCATTACAGCTGCATGGGGGAGTAGTTACTGCTGAGAGAAGCTTGAAATTTGAGGCAGAGTTGTCACAGACATTAGAAAGAACAGTCAGTCTGCGTTGGCAAGCTCCTGAGTTAAGTCTCATTTCATACTGATGGGAATTTCAGATCTGATTATCTCCTTCCTCCCTCATTCCCAAGCCTGCTGCTGCAGCTCGTCCCCCCATGGCACTCCGGAAGGCTCTCTCCAAGGCTCTTGCTACGCTTGCCCTCGCTGCCTGCTCGTGTCCTGGCTGTGGTGCTGTCAGCCCTGCTGTGTGCACGGTGGCTGCTCACCCCCACGCACCCAAAGCATCGAGCTCCATCTTCCTCCCCTTCCCTAAAAATGGGTTCTGTTCCTCCCTAGGTGCTTTGTGCCGCACCAGACACTGTGACAGATGATCTCACTGCCGGGGTCCAGATTTATTTGCAGATGGTCCCTGATCTGAGAGGTGGTGTGTCACATTGAGCAGGGAATTACCCAGGTGACTCCCACTAATGCTATGCTGGCCGGTCAGATACCGGCGAGAAGAACCTTGCCAGGTCTCCGTGTCGAGCTGGGCTGTTATTTACAGCTCTTTGTGTGCACTGCACACACGTCTCACCTTGCAGCCCTGCCTGCCTTCACTGCTGTGCTGCCTGTGCTAGATGCAGAAAGCAGCTCCTCTCTTGCTGTGCAGTGCTGCTTTCTGCTCGTCTCCAAACTGCTTGTTAAGGACTATTTGCTCCGAGTTGCTGTTTTCAGTTGACAGAACTCGCGTTGGAAAGCTAATGCTCAATCCTAAAACATCCCTGCACTGCTCCCCAATACTTGTAATCAAAGTCTGTCTCCTTCATTGCTTGTAACAATGCTCCAATTTGACTGTGCCAGCCCTCTTTATTAAAAATAGTCAATAAGACGTGGCTTTGTGTGAGGGCTCTATAGAGCGGCGGCTCGTGTGTGAAGCAAACCAATTGTGCTTGATTCTAATCCAGAACCAGGATTCCTGTGTGATCCGCTGCAGCAGAGCTCCTGGGGAGAGCAGTCAATGAGAAACCCTACAGCAGCGTGCTTGTCTTAAATGTACCTTGTGCTTCCCTCAAAGTGCTGCATTAGGAGAAGCAAAAGCTGCGCGCTGTGGTCTTGTTTTCCCTTTCCCGGCCCGTGCTTGGCCACCCTTGTTCCCCAGCACCCAAAAGTGTTTGCAGGAATGACTGCCACAGTCAGAATGCACTTGAAATGTGGGGTGTGAGGTGTTAAAATGTGGTGAGCGAGGCGTTCCTGCGTGCTGTGCTGGGTGCAGGGGCTCAGATGGGCAGCAGCGTGCGCAAAGCCCGCTTTCCTGCAGCGGAGCGAAGAGGCTGAGGCTTGGTGCATGCAGTGCAGCACAGGTGCTGAGGGAAGGATGGCGAGGTGCCGGTTGTGGCTGGAGGATTGCTAGGAATGTAGGATGGGGTTCTTGCCTTGCACAGCTTTTGTCGTGCTCAGCAAACTTTCCGGGCTGGCTTAGGGCTGTGAGCGGCGCTCAGCAATGTGTGTGTAAGCGCTTTGGGAGAGAGGGGAAAGGATGAGGAATGCTGGCAGCGCCCTGCTGGACACGGGGGGAGGCCATGGGGAAAGCTGGGCTCTGGGTGCCTCGGCTTTTAGTCACTGCTGTCATAACAAAGCTTGGAGCCTTCTGTGATTCAGGCCGTGGCTCAGAGACTGGAGAAGAAATGCTTGCCTGGAGCAGGTGGGGATGTTCTGCTGCAAGAGAGGGAGAGAAAAGCATTGGTTCATTGAGGCAAACCCTTCCTCCTTGTTCCTGAGAAGGTGTGCAGCACGGCAGGTAGCAGGACGGGCGCTCTGAGCATCTCTGCATGCCACGACGTTGGTGGGGTTGGCACAGGAGCAGCGATTCCCTTCCACTCTCCAACCAGCAAAGAACGCCCCGCTTCCTCACTCACAGCTCGAGCTGCTTTCAGTTTGATGCCTTGCTTTTTTTCCTCCGTATTTGTTACAAATCTGTTGCAGACAGTCAAGTTTCATAGAGGCACTTTGCTTTTACTGTACTCTGTGTCCTCCCTGCTTGCAGCAAGGTTGGGGAGGTGCTCTGTGCCCCCTGCAGCACACGCACCCCAAACTGGCATTACAGCAAGTCAGATCTTCAGATTAACGAGCAAGTGGAAATGCTTCTCTTTGCCCAAAAGATAAGGGTTGGCTTTTTTTTGTTTTTAATTTTATTTTTGGCCTCACAATTCATTTAACTTGCTTCTGAATGGCAGGATTTAGTTATAATATATGGTCTGCTGTGGTTACGTGACAGCGACTAATGCCTGATGACCACTCTGGCTAGCTGGGGTGGAAAACTGCTGTGCTGTCATGCCCTGACTATGGAAAGGAAAGCAGCTCTGGATGGCCCTTGCTGGTAGCGTGCTGTCAATCAGTTTCTTAATGACTCTCTTAAAGAATAAAAGCAAGAACCTCCTGGAAAGCTTTTTTTCTGTCTGTCCCTTCCTTGTTTCGTTTCTGCGTCCCTCCCCTGCTCCCAGCTGCTCACCTCGTGCTGTCTCCAGCATTTTGCTTCCTCCTTCTCCCTCTGCTCTCAGACGTTCTCCCTTCTCCACGCTTTATTTCCTGCCCCTCCCGGCTGCTGCTTTCAAAACACACCACTTATTTTCCAATCCAGACTATTAATCTTTGTCCCACCTACTCATGAGGCATGAAGGTTTTACAGGAGCCCATTAGCTGTTATCTCCATCCCTTCCCACCAAAGGGGATGGGGAAAAAGGAGGTCCTCCAGGGAAGCTCCTTCTTGCGGGGGCACTGCTCTTATTGCTGGGCTCTGCAGCTCCCAGCTTTCCTCTCTCCATGCTGTGAAAACACCTGAAATCTCAAAGCTGAGGGGAGGTGGAGCGTTGCTTTCAGTGCCTCGTCCCAGCGCTGCTGCGGGAGCACAGGGCTGCCTGCCTGCTGCCATCCCGTCCTTCCTGCCTCCTCATCTCCAGTGCTCTGCAGGGTTAATGCCTTCACGTCTCACTGCTGCTTGCCAGCTCCTGGCTGGGGTTGGGGGCAGCAGGGCCGGCCCCGTTGCCTTGGGAAGAAGCAGCACTGCTGTGCTGTCGGAGCCATCACAAGGGCGAAACTCTTGATTCTGCAGTGGAGTGTGGCAGGCTGTGCTGGGAGGGTGGGGGTGGCTGCCAGGATGAGCCAGGCTATAAAGGGAGTGTTTTTCTTAGCCCTTATCGCTGCTGGCTGTCTTGCACTGGTGCAGATTCGTGCTGTAGTTGTGCAGTGCAGTTGTAAAGAGGCGATTTGCACCGCTACTCTTTGCCTTTAGTTGCAGAACAGGCTCTGAAACCAAACGCTTTGGGGGTAGGGAAAGAATAGACGAGGTGTAGCTATGGGCGTCCTTGAGGCTGGTCTTTCTGCAGGGGTGTTTGGGGGTGTTACTCTGCATTTCTGCCCTCTTCTTTACATACATGCAGAGAGGAGCGCTTCTCTCTGAGCCAGCACAGCTATCATCTTTTGTGGGTGGTTTTTGTTGGTGCTGGTTTGTTTTATTTCCCTTTATTCCATATGCACGCTCGCATCTCTCTCCCTTGCAGCCCAGGCTCGGTGTCTGTCCCAGCTCTGCAGATCCCACCGAGCCCTGGGGAGCACGAGGGAGAAGCTCGATGCAGGCAGCCTGCAAATGCTGCCTTGTTTATGAGAGCTGCAGACTGCAGTCTGGGGGGAGCTGGGAAAGTTTGTCTGGCTTAAAGCGCTAAAGCTGGCAAAAGATTGCAGGGCTTGGGCTGTAATCAATAAAACACGGGGTGTTTGGAAGCGAAGGTCAGAGTCCTTCCTTGGTTCACCCTGTTCTTTAAATATCCCAGCAGTTACAGCGGCTGCTGCAGCGCTTGGACACGGCAAAGAGCAGCACAGACCTCAGTCCTTGGAGAAGCACAGCTTTTATTTACCTGGAGGCAAAGCCTGCTCCCTTCTGCTCCCAGGTTTATGCTTTTGGGGCCCTGTCCCTGGTGCAGGGCTGTGCGCACGCCGTCCCTGGCTCAAAATGGCATCCTCCATCTGCTTGTCCAGGAGATAGCCCTGCGCTGCAGCACTCCAACTCCTCTGCCTTAATGGGTCACATTTAGCAATTCAAAATCTGGCTTGTGAGGTAATTAGGAGGGATAATGCCCACTTCTTCCTCTTAACACCCTGATAGAAAAGCATCCAGGAAGGACTCCTGGACCTCAAAGATAAGCTGCCAGCTGCCACAGAGACTATCAAAGGGTGGCTCAAAGTCAAGAGCAAACAGCTGATTTTTTATGGTTCTTGGGTTTTTGCTGTTGGTGACAGGAAGCCATGTTCCCCAAGCTGTTAGCTTCCTGTTTTATTTTTACACCCAGCCCGGGCAGATCAGCATGCCTATCACATGGGAGCTGGCTGCTTCTCTTGGGCTGCTCCTCAGCTGACCTAGAAAAGTGATTCTTTCCCCTTCTAAATTAATCACAAAGTTGAGCTGTATTTGCTTTCTCTGAGGTTTGAAGATTTCAGGCCTGTGGCACCGCTTGCTCCCAGCTCTGCTTAGCAAGGCACCCCTGCATCTCCGGGGCGGGCATTGAAGGGGGGATGTTTGCTGCTTGGACACTTCAGCCTGTTGGCAGAGGAGAGTTTTGTCCCTTGGAAGGGCTGACCTGCGCCTGAAAGCCCTTTGTCCCGCTTTGGGCTCCCTTACCATTAAACGGCCCCAGCACAAAAAACAATGGCCCGTGTAAACCTCAGCCCTGGGGGATTTCCTGAGGGCCGCTGGGTGCAGCCTGCAGGATGGAGAACAGTCAGCAGAAAGTTTCCTGGTCAGCTGCGAGCGCTTCCTGTTGTTCAGCAGAGCCGCGCCGGGAGGAGCCGCACGTTGTTCCCCCCCATCTCCTGCCCTCGTCCTCTGGTCGAAGCAAAGCCATCGCTCTCGGGTTTAACAAATTCCTGAAGAAGGGTTTTGAGGCTCGCCGAGATGCTGTGTGTGAGCGGGGAAGGCAGGAGGCTGCGGATGGGTAGGAAGGGAGCAGCGGCGACGCGGGCAGCACCTCGCGTGGGGGCGAAGCTGTGTAGTTTTCCATCGCTGCCTCCATACCTGAGCCGGTGGGACTTTGCTGTCACTGCGAGTCACAGAACAGCGGGATCTTTATTTCTGAAGAGCCAGTATTATAAGGTCGGGGAAAAGGGGGGAGGGGGGGGGAAAGGAGGCTTATAAATAAAGCCATTTGAGAGCAGGAAAAACGAACACCATGGCTCTGGTGTGCCTGGAATTTGCGGTTGAGTAATCCTTTCCTGTTTCTTTTTTGGGTTGTTTTTCATCTTTCAGAACAGTGCCTGAAGCAGGTCCACCATGCCGTTAGTAACGAGGAACATTGAGCCAAGGCACCTGTGCCGTCAGACGTTGCCTAGCGTTCGAAGCGAGCTGGAATGCATGACCAACATCACCCTGGCAAATGTCATTCGACAGCTGGGCAGCCTGAGTGAGTACCATGGCGAGCCTGCGCGTTGCCCTCAGGAGTCGCTAGTGCTCTTTATTTAGCTCCCTTTCTACTCTTGTGTTCCTATTTCTCCCCCATCTGCCTTCCCCGGGTAATGCTAAAATGTTTTCCTAACGAAATCCGATGCTAATTTCATATCCCTGGTCCCACTGCCTTCCCCATCTAGGAGAAACCGGGGAGGGGGTGTGCGCATGTGTGTGCGTGCGTGTGTGCGAGGCTGCGGCGAAGCTGCAGATGGAAGGATGGAGCACAACTCAGGCTTGTAAAATGGGAGGCTCTCAGAGCAGCCAGGATCTTGTGTCAGAGAATGTGCCTCTAATTGCGTGCGCTACTAAATGGAGCTTGACTGCGCCGAAGCTGTGGCGTGTAAGTAGTCTTCTTTTTAATGAAAGATAATTAAAGTGCCCGTGCAGAAGCAGCCTGTTTGCCCCTGCTGTTTGCTACCTTGCAAGACCCAAAGTCCCCAGGCATTGCCTTTGGAGCACTGGGGGCTCAGGGCTGCTCGCTCAGACGGCAGCGCCAAGCTCAGCTCTCCGGTGGGCTGCCCCATAGCCTTGGAAAGGCCGGGGGAAAACGTGGGCCTGCGTGCCATGGGAGGAGAGAAGAGTTAATTGTGGTCTCTGTGGGATGGCTCCGTACTCCCTTGAAATGCTCTGGCTTCTGATTAGCCACCTTTACCCTTGAAGCAAGTCTTTGAGAATCAAGCTAATATATTGTTGAGCTTAGCGGTGGTGTCTGCGAGCGCTTCTGCTTGCTCTGCAAAGTAAGCTCCTTGCCTAATGTGGCAGGAACCTCAGCTGCAGCCTCTTTCCAGCAGTGAAAACCGTGGCTGCCACTGAAATGGGGGCCTGTGATGGCTGCCAGTCGGTGCCACGTTCTGTTTTGGGCTGTGGAAATGTCACTGCACTGGCAGGACCTGTGCATCTGCTCACCTTGTTGGTAATTTGGTGGGTCTGGTAGCCAAGAGGGTTGTGGAATGCGAGGAGAATCCATCTCGTGCATGTGAAATGAGGAGGAAGGAGGCAGTAAAGCTGTGCAGATCTCAGCTGCACAGAAAGCTAATCCCAGTCCAAAGGCATGCGGCGGGTTGGTGTGACAGAGCCCCGGTGAGATCCTGCAGATTTAGGCTGTCTTTGCACAGCTCAGATATTCAAAGCTTCTCTGTGTCTGCCTCAGCGGAGGCAGCAAAGCGCAGGGAGCCAACCTGCAGCTGGGCTCCTTTCCTGGAAGGTGCCCTGGGACGCCTGCGTGCTGCAGCCGGGTACCTGGAGGAGAGATGGCTCCAGCTGACCCTGCGTGCCTCCCTGCATGAGGGGGAGCAGGGCATGCAGGGGGGATGATGAGCACCATCCCTTATCCGCATCCCTGGGGTCAGCAGTGTTGTAAATGAAGCTATTTAGACTCGCTGCTGCAGAGCACTCACACCCAGGTGAGCAAACTGCTGCCTCCCTCCTTTACCTCTCTTACTTTGGAGGAAGAAATCCACTCCTACTTCGCACGCTGAGCGTTGCAGGAATGCGAAGCAGGTTCAGTAGGCTGTGACAGCTCTGTCAAGTGAATAATCAGCCATGCCTAGTGCACCACAGTCTCTTTACAAAGATGCAAACATAAATCTTGTCAAACTTTCATATTCCGGTGAGTTTACCCTTCGTTACTATCACAGCTGGTAGCTCTCTGCGTAAGCTGGCTGTGCTATAGAATCCACGAGCTAAAGGTGGAGAGGCCTATTGAATCACACTGTCTTCCTGCCAGTGCATGACAAAGGTAATTCTGATGGTGAGTTGGCGACAGTCAAAGTAACTGAACCAAAAATTGATCTCTGCCTTACCCCATCTGAAACTGCACGTGGAGCACCAAGGCGCACACAAGATGCTGAGTGTTGACTCAGGACTGCTGCACTCACACAGGTGAGGGAGCACAGAGCATCCCTGCTCCTGGCAGAGTTAAGGACACCACGTGCGATGCTCTTTGTGTTATTTTATGCTTGATGTGCCACTCAGCACTGCAACCAAAGACTTGGTATCTTCCCTTCTACTGGTTGGAGTTCCTTGTGAAATTTGGAAATGATTCCCAGTTCTCCTTAACGCAGAACCGAATTACAACTTTATGAGCTATTGCTGGGAGGGGCAACAAATTATCCCGGAGATAAGTGTTCACTTCCTTTGGTCAAACAGGAGGGCTGGTGCTGGTGGTGAGCACAGCATGCCTTGTGGCACCTGGCTGCAGTCAGAGCTATCCACCCTTGGGTCTCCAGGGCTGCAGTCCTCCCCAGGAGACTGGGGAGAGCTGGGCTTGTTAGCAGAGCATACGTGGAGTCAGTGCTGTCCAGGAGAGCTGAGGGAGGAGGTCAGCTGAAGTTCACATCCAGCATTTGCCTTCTGCAGGCACTTGAAGCTGGCACTGCCACCAGGAGGGGTGGAGGAGGTTGATTTTTAACCTGCCTTGTTCTCCGTGCTTGGCGGCGTAAGGAGAACTGCGTGGCATTGCGAGCGAGTCACTGATAACGGGGGGAGGAAGGAGCAACCTATGGGTGTCAGCTCAGCCCTGCTGGGAGGTTTGCGCAGGCACTGGTGGCTGCCATTGCCGTGCTTCATGGGAGGGGATCTTTCCTGCGTGACTCCTTGCAGCCAGCCACGTTTTCCAACATTGCTGGTAACGTCTGGCTTCTCACTGCTTATCCTTTCCTGAATGTCGGAGAGGATCTCTGGGAGTAACAGATTCCAGAACAAACTGCTGACCATACGACGCTGCGCTCACAGAACCAGACGGCTGGTTGGGAGCAGCCTCGTGCTCAGCAGCCGTGGCTGGAAATGTTTCCCATCAGTGGAAACTCGGTGGGCCTGGCTGCTGTCAGTGCCCAGTCTGTTCCCGTCAGTGCTGTCCTCTGCCTGGTTATTTGGGGTCTGCCCACTTTGAGGTAATGCTGGAGAGCGGAGCTTTAAGGACGATGCTCCTTTTAGCTTCTTCTTCTTTCAGTTCGCCCATCTCTGTCCACCCGTGGTCACCTCTCCTTGAATATGTAGATTTTAAACTCTTAAGGACAGGGGACTTCTTTTTGTTAGGCTTGTAAGTGGTGCAGCAAGCTTCTGATCCAAGCCCCAAGGCGCTCTCACCATCCAGACGATGGATGATGTTTGTCATCACAGCCCACTGGGCAACCCAAGCTGTTACAGAGAGAACATTCCTGTTGGAGAAGTTCCCTTTTGGTTTTGATTTAGAATAAACGTGAATGCATCAATTTTTCAGACACTGCCACCTGAAGGAACAAAAGGGTCAGTGCTTTTGTCTGTGGTTATAGCTCAGGCTGTAGGATCAAGGACTGGGTCTGCTCTCTGCTTCCAGAGCTCTTTGAGCTTGTAAATATGTGCCAGTTACCCTGGAGGCAGGCCTGCTGGAGACCAGGAGCCTTTGAGCTTCTCCAGAGCAATAAAAGTCTGTGTTGTCTTGTCTAATAAACAGAACAGCAGTGAATCTTAAAGGACCTCCAGACCCATCCGGATTCAGACCACTTTTGTCAGCCCTCTTTTTCATTACTTTAACACTGACTTGAAAGTATGTCTCAGTTGTTTCTTCGTGGCCTGAAGATCCCCCAGAAATGCCAGGTTTTGGTGGAAGGGAGCTTTGTCCTCCTGGATGTTGCACCCAACCCTGGCAGACCCGAAAAGAAGCGCGATTCATCCTCCTTTCTGTCTGCAGGAAAACAAAGTGGGAGATCATGTTTGCACGTGGTTTGGTGCGGCTCGTGAGGGTAACGTGGTCGCTTTAACGTTGCAGGTAAATTTGCAGAAGACATATTTGGAGAGCTGTTTACTCAAGCCAACACTTTTGCCTCCCGGGTGAGCGTTCTTGTCGAGAGAGTTGACCGCTTGCAAGTCAAAGTCACTCAGCTGGATCCCAAAGAGGAGGAAGGTAATGCAGTGCAGCACAGTCCCTGCAGACAGAGCTTAGTAAAGGTTCTCTCTGAGCGTGGCTGATTCGTGGCCCCACGGTGAGCCTGGTGCTGTGACTGGTGTTCGAATGCCTTCCCTTGGACTGAGGGGGGCTGTTCCACTCCTCCCAAAAAGACCCGGTGCTGCCACGCGGGCGTCCGTCTGGCCGAGGAGAGATTTGCTTGTTAGCAGATCTGTGTGTGGCAGCTCGTCCTTCAGCACTTGGGTACCATAGATTTCCCAAGTCTTGGTTGCAGGGGTTTGAAACCACACAGCAGCTCTCAAGCCACGTCTGTACAGCAGCAGATCTTGTCACAGCACGGCCTGGGACTTGCTGGGCTTCCCAAGAGATCTGTGGGAAAAGAACCTGAGCTGAAGGAGCGCTAAGCACACCAACAACTCCAGCTGAAGTCAGATGGTTGCTGCTTGATCCTCAGTGCCGTTGGCCTGGGTCAAGCTGCTCTTCACTTGCTCTTTTCTCTTTCTTACAGTCTCCCTGCAGGGCATTAACACCAGGAAGGCCTTCAAAAGCTCCACTACTCAGGACCAGAAGCTCTTCGACAGAGATTCTCTGCCGGTGCCTGTCCTTGAAACCTATGGGACCTGCAATACTCCTCCACCTCTCAACATTCTTTCCCCTTACAGGTAACACCACGGCACCTCCGTAGGCGTTTGTTCCCTGACAGAGGAAGCTTCTTCCTCCCAAACATCTGAGGTCATTTCCCATCCCCTGCTGTATTGAAGTAGCCATCTTTAATTGGAAATAGATTTGGAGATCCGCCGGGAAATCTCCGTCCTTTGGATTACATGAAACTTTGCTTTTGAGGCTGTACAAATGAGCATAGCTAGAGAATTATACGTTTGGTTACCTGCTGTCACTTTTGTGACTGCC